>NW_008649817.1:81543-93115 GCF_000695815.1 Acanthisitta chloris
TGTAAAGATACAGGGTAAAGATCAGGAAGTAAGTGGAACAGACAGGCTGATACATGACTGTTTGTGTGTGCAGAAGCAGAGAAGGCCAAATAAGAGTGATATTACAGTAGTCAAAATGAGAAGATGGTAAAATTAAATAATGCAGATGATCTTGGAGAGGGCACAGCTGATGTGCATCTGATCAAAATGGGAGGAGAGTGAAGCAAAATGCCCTAAGACATTATGAGAACTGGGAAGGAAAAGACCAGATTTTTTTCCATATCCCTGATATGTCCAGCATGGTAAGTGTCCAGGAAGTGCTTGCCTCAGGAGAATTTATGTTACACGTTAATTCAAAGAGAGTAGATGGTTTTACACCACTCTATCTATATTACTGAACATAACTAGCTGCAGTGTAGCTTCTCCATCTGTAAGATGCCAACTTAATCTATGCATTTGCAACAATTTTTTTTGAAGGGAATCATTGAGCCATGAACAGCAAAATGCTATAATTTGGGTTCTAATTACATGCTACCTGATTTTACAGAACAGAGGTAAAAATTGCATTTCCTAGGACTCTTTGATTGACCAGTCAGTGTCTGTGAAATAGGTGTCAAAAAACTTTGGAACTCAGTCCCATCTGCTTGGTCAGGCATCAGCTGCTGCACATGCATGTGGTTGAATATATAGGTTTATAAAGAAATGCAGCTATTTGGTGCAGGATAAATTGAACAGCATTAGCTGAACAGCATTAGTTAATACTATTTGAATTACATGAACTATTATAGGCATATGTAAACCTAATTCCTGTACTGAAAAATAAATTACTTTAAAAAATATCAATCACTATACACTCTTTAAACCTAAATACAGCCTGATTGAAATGCATTTTCCTATTCCACTAGTTTTCTGTAGCATTTCCTGCCTATAAATGAATCATTGTCAGACTTAGCAAGCAAAATATATTTTTGTGGACATCAGTGAGAATATTATTAATCCTGGTTGGTAAAGCACATAAAATTTAATTGGGAATAGTCCTTCAGCTCTTCCCATTAGTTGTTTACAATAATGGCTCTTCTCTTGGGACCTTCTGTACCTACCACATAAACCTAGGTTATAAATCACAATGCATCAATAACAAATTAGTAGTATAAACATAAAATTGTGATCTTCATAAATAAATTTATGACTAAGGCTACAGAGGACTTCACCTAACAAGCAACATCCAGATATAAACTGTGTTGGTTAAATAAGTTACTATTTTAAAGCACCTTTGGGCTCTGAGATTGTGCCATGCATAAATATGAGCACGTGAATAACTGCTTGCATGATTGTAGTGTCAGTTTACAACCAGTAAATATTTGCAAATGAGTTCTCTTTCATTCTGATCCCTTCCTTCTCAGTGATGTTGATATTTATCACAGATATTACACAGCCCTTTACAAAAGGCAGAAGAGCCTCTTTTTGGAAGGATGAAATCATCCCCCAAACATTTATTTTCACAACTAGGTGAGGCAATCTCCCAGAGATTCTTGAAGTTGTTTATTTAAGTGATAGGATACAACAGTTCTGCCTTCAAAGGAGATTCCATATGCTTTCCTGTTGTGAATACACGTTCTGTCAGCACAGACACTTCAGAGCACAGGGG
Organism: Acanthisitta chloris; assembly: GCF_000695815.1. NCBI lineage: Eukaryota > Metazoa > Chordata > Aves > Passeriformes > Acanthisittidae > Acanthisitta > Acanthisitta chloris. The sequence goes on from NW_008649817.1 coordinate 83,171, forward strand.
ACAGCATTTAGACTTCATTTTCAGACACAAGCAAATGGATTTTTAAATAATTTGTAACCACAGGTGTTAGTGGTGAAAAACTCTGTGAAACTGAAGCTTAATCTGAAAATACATCTGCAGTTTGATTAACTGGAGAGAGTAATAAAATCTTAAAATCACTAAATAGATTCAGAAATGGCTCTGTCCTTCTAGGTGTCCCTAGAAAAATCCTTAGGCCTTGTAGGCCCTAAGTAAGAGAGATCACAGAAGGAGCTTCAGTATATCACTTAGTATCCTGTGAAGGATATAAGAAAATATATCTTTTCATATATTTTCTGTGACAGCCATTAATGAATGGCATTGGGCAAGCAAGGAGTGGCTTTTGGGCACGTTTTGGGCAGGATTGTTAGAACAGAGCTGCTCACACCATGCCCCAGCAGTCAGCCTGCTGGTGGCTGTGTCTTGTGCACGGCCTGACCTCTCGTGCTGCTCTACCCTTGCCAAGCTCTGTCTGTGGAGCAGGACTGACTTGCCCATGCCCATGTGCTCTCTCCAGAGCTTCCAGATTTTTGGAAGCACTATCTGGAAATAGCCCTGAGGTGAGCAAGTCCCTGCACACAGCCAGGACCAGCCCGCAGGGTGAGATTTGTGAGAGGAAAGATGTTGACAGGCCCTTTTTTCACTGCAGAAATGCAGGGTGTAAGTTTTCTCTGTTACACAGCAGGTGAAGCACAATCCCTGAAAGTGCTTATGATCCTATTCCCGAGAGAACAGGTCATATATTTGTAAATATAATGTATTTCATTGTGTACACTATAAATATGCCTGCTTACCTTAGTTTCTAATTCCATTTTTGCAGCGCTCAGCTCTTCTTTCCTTTGGTTAATTTTTTCATAGCTTCTATTTATGTCGCACTTAGCTGCAACACAACAAAAACCTGTAAGAAGAGGTACTCAGTTTGTAAAAGTTACATCCTTACAGACACATGCAATTGGCAAGGAGCAGCTGTCCCAGCTGCTGCTGAGCTTTCCCTCACACACATCCCCTCATGACACCCCTGCAGGACCACCCTGTTCATCCCCTGGGAATGGAGAGGCCACTGAGCATGGCCCAACAGCCCCACAGGGTTGTGGTCACAGGGCTGACCTTGCTGGATGAAGTGCCTCTTCTCCCTTGCCTGCTTCTCTGTGAACTGTATCTGTTGGAACAAAGCATCCAAGTTCATTTCTGCTTGCTGCGGAGCCTGTGGGCTCTGCGGGTGCTGCTGCCTGTGAGGGGTGAACGGTTACACTGGGGGGACTGGGGAAGGGTGAGGTGGGATCTGGGCACAGCTTTGTCCTCTGGGCTCCGTGCCTGCCAGACGTGCTGTGCCCTCAGCCTCTGCCTCCCTGGGACGGGAACAGAAGCCCAGGCCGCGGTGGGGAGCGAGTGTGGCACACAGGGAACACCTGAGGGGGCAGAGGGCACAGAGAGGGAGGTGGAGGTTGCAGAAATCAGTGGGAGTGAGAGTGAACCTCAGGCAAACTGAGTGACTGCATGGGAAACACAGGGAATGGGAACGAGCAGGCAGGGAAGCAGCACAGTAGGAGCAGGAGAAAGAAGCTATTTGGCAAGGGAAAAGCCAGATGACACTGAATCTTGTAAAACGTGGGCACATCTGTGAAACTGGTTGTGGCTCAGGGTCTGGGGAGTTTCGATCAAACAGCTTTGACTTTCTAATTTCATGTGCTTCATTCCCATTTTTTTCTTATCCAGAAGCTGGGTTTTTTACCCCATTTTTAAATGTTACTTCTGCTCAGATTTACTTATCTTTTGAAGACTGATGTCTAACCTGAGCAGTTAAATAGGCTAAAATCTGCTATCACACAGAAGAACACAGCAAAGCTGAGTCCATAGAACTTACAGTGATCACTCTCAGGTTACTGCATTAATGCAAAAATCCAGTGTTTCTCCCCAGTTAGTACCAGTTTACTAGTTAATCCCAGTAAACAGCACAGCCCATGCTACATTCTTCCACAGCATATGTGTGTACAAGTTTGCTATGCTCTGAGCTCCTGCAATGTTCTGGTTTGCACATTACTTGATGTACAAATCTGGAAATTTAAGTACCTGGTTGAAAATATAGGAATGATGCTTCTACATCTTGGAAAGGATTATCTACATACCCTGCAGGGAATGCCTATGTGAAGTTGGCCTATTTGCTTTGAGGCAGAAAAAGCCTGGAGGAATGGAACTTTATAGATTTCTAGCCTTTTTAACATTGAAAAAGATTGGGATTATTGACAGTCCTGTGTTGTTATAGAGTTTTCCTCAGAGGAGATACTGTCACAGCATAGACTGCAGCAGCAAAGTTCAGAAATTAGAAAGAAAATCTTCAACCATCAAAAGCAAAACAATATACATGAGGGTACAAATGTCTTATTAATGAAAAAGCTGTTCTAAGTTAGCAGAATGAACCTGAGAATTCTGGAAAAATGTTATGATATAGCATTTTCTGCTTTAAAAAGCACCATGCTATAGCTGATAGTGTGTTATAAAATGGTGCTTTTTAAAGGAAAGAAAAAAAAGTGGGTTCTGACGAAATTTTAAACCCTGAAACCAGCACATTATGTTGCAGGAAATGCAATTATTTTTTTAAAATGGAACAAAGTGCAACTGAGGGAGAAGAGTTCACAAAAGTGAATTTAGAAAATGTTTCAGAAGTGAAGCTTCCTACCCAAAGGCCAAAGGAGAAGAGGATGAGTCAAACGGGAACATTTGGTGATTGAGACAGTGATTTGTTACACAGGTCTGATGAGTGAAAAAGTCATTTTGTGAAATTCAAGAAAATGAACTGCTCTATCAGTGGATCAAGGAGAAAATAAAATGAAAAGCTTTCTTTGAAGTTTTTGAGACTTGAGTGCTTTTGTGTGTCAAACTGAGAAAGCTGCTGTAGGCTGGGATAGTGTTCAGTGTCACTTATTAAAGGAATGACTGTGTTTGGTGGAGGGTGCTCCAGTGCCTCTAATTATGCCAAAGGAGCTGGTCTCCCTAGAAAGAAGAGTCTGACTCCAACTGTACTTCTCACTGTCTGAGAATGACCATTCAGCATGATTAACAGTTCTGTAAGAGTTTCCTTCAGAGACCCAAAAAATTCAGAGTGGGACAAGTATTTGACTTTATGCTTCATTGCTTTTGACTCCTTCAGCTATTTGCCATGGGCTTGATTTTTATATGGTAAATAACTCACAACAATAACTCAGGATTATATAAATTGAACCACACATCTTAAACATCTACAAGTGATCTCAGACTCAAGATTAAGGCCATTATTTCACAGATGTGCAGTTGTCTGTCTCCCATGGAAATGGATGAGATGGCATGAAGCTAAATGTTTCAGAATAAATGTAAAATGTACATTACCTTTGCTCAACTCCAACTTTTGCAAAGTAGATCTTTTGTAAATCACTAGCTGCTAGAAAGGTGACTTTAATTTAATTCTGTCAGTCATATCAGTACATCCCAATCTTAATCTATATCTGTATCTTAATCACTGTGCTGTAATCAGCTCATGTCTTTTTAGTGTTCTTCAAAATTAGTAATTGCCCTTTGTAATCAGGCTGTTGTGCTAATAGTAAAGTTTCTTCCACAAGTTGCTTCTCTAGTTTGTGCAGGAAGAAGAAAAGAAAGATTTTGCTTGCAATTTCAAGTCACTATAAAAAATTTTAGCTGTAATTTATTTCTAAATCATATACACTCAGATTGTTTCAAAAATTTGTTTTCTAAAAGCCAAAAATTAAAGAGGCAAAAGTAAAGAAGTAGCAGGGTAAAAGTTAGATCATGCAATTGGTCTTCACCATAAAAAAACATACAGTAAAAGCTAGAAACTGTAATGACAAATAGATTTCCTCTTTTGGTCTTAAGCACTGTTACTATTATTTTTCCATATACAAACTATACTGCTTACTTATGAAATGCTATATTTATAGCAAACTTTCTTACCAAACTGCATCTCTCTGGTCTTCCTTTTCTCTTGGTGGTCTTTGTATTTGACAACTATTTTTGCACTAACTTTTTTCTATATTCCAGGAAGAAATAAAGTCAAATTACTCTGTGACATAAATTCACAGCTGACGTTTTGTGCTCACAGTTATTTCCTTTAGAGGAAATACCATATATCTGTGAGTGTGTGTGTGTGTACAGATTAAAAAAATAAAATAAAGCAAGTGCACTAACCACTTGGAATGCAGTGCTAAGCAGCAATGCTGTTGGGTAGAGACCACATATAGTGAGAAATCCAGCAATTATTTCTCATAAGCAAGCATAAAAAACCAAAGACTTATTAAGAATTAACTTTATAACATCACTTTTCAAAATCAAGGCTTTATGTCTATTATTTAAAACTTCATTGTTAAAATTCAGCAAGCAATGTAAACTGGTAACATAAAATAAAGTTTTTTCAATGCAAATCAAGAAAATTTTGTGTGGTGGTTCTCCTGCTGACCACCCATTGCATGGCAGGGTAGGATGGAGCTGTTGCATCTCTTCCATTGCCTGTCTCCTGCCCTGGATGGATGGGATAGGGGGAGCACAGGAGCAGCAGAACAAGCTCTTGGTGGTCTCTGCTTGAATATATTTGAGTTGCTAGTAATGGAGAGTTAAAAAAAAAGAACAAATAAAAAGAGCTCAATTACTTCTAAAAACCTACAGCAGGACAACAGAGAAGGGAAATACTAAAATGCAGTAATACCCTATAATTTATGAATTATCTCAAATTTCCTGAGGAACTCAGGCTGAAAACAGTCTAGTTTTTATCTCTGGAAGAGTGAGAGCAAACTCGCTGGAAGCTCTCCATTTCTAATAGACTGCTCAGCAAGGGAGTTATGAATAGACACCCTGTTTCCTCCTTGTAACAGGAAAGAAATAAACTAAAAAAATTCACGTAACAAAAATCTAAAATAATGGAAAATGCAGAAATAAATCCCTGGTAAATTATATGGAAATGAATACAGAGCAACAAGAATGTTTCTCTTTGCCCCAAATCCCTACTTGGTGTGTCAGGTGACAAAATTGTGAGTTAGTGAAAAGCTCTGTGTGATTCTTAAAAAACTAACTTTGTACTCCCCCTAACATGCCTGCCTGCAATGGAGAATTAGCTATACCCTTTTCCATTTTGGTAGGAATGTAAACAACTTCACAACAGATGTTCTTTATAAGGACAGAGCCTGCTATTTGCATTGTGATATCTCTGTTTGAGTCTTATATCCAAGATTTTGTTTAATTCCATCTGGAAAGGCTTCATTGGATTCCTTTGGCTTACTAAATCAAACATTACTCTCTTCTGTTTTTAAATCTAAGTTTTCTATCATCTTTGGTCAGAATCACACAGCACCTTCTTTCCTGAGTGATTGGTAACTGTGCTGTTCCACAGGTATCCACACTGTTCCTCTGTAGTGGTTTGGGGTCTTGAATACATTTCAGTTGTCTCTTTTACTGAATCTAAGAGTTTATCCTAAAACTTTCATACTCTGCTGTTCTGTAATATTTGGCTAAGTGACAAATGAGGCTCTCATTTTGAAACATCTATCAGAGCTCTTATTTATCTTGGCATAATGGTAGTAACTTGTCTAATGGAGAAAGAATTTTTCAGATCTGGAGTGCATTTCACAGTACAAAATAAAGCCTTGGCTTTGTATTTTCACAGAAAATTTTCTTAATTATTTGCCTGGGAAACTGTAGTTTGGTTTACATCAATACTTAGTTACCACTAAGTTGGCATCCAGTGGAAGTTGCAACAAAAAAGTGAAGAAATACTTTTGAGATTTTAATTGTTTGTATCTTCCATTTATAAAAGGATTTTTTTTTTCTATTTTGCTATTAGCAGAAGTGTAAATGAATTATCCATTATGTCATAATGTCTTATAAGGAGATGGGTGGCATTAAATCCCCTGAAAAAAAGGGCTGTAAAAGAAACATTTTGAGGAGTGGGAATTTTCATGCAAGAGATGTAATCTTGGATTGAAATGCATTAAACAGTCTGTTGCAAAGACTTCATTTTAATCAATTAAGTATGAGATGTTTCCTATAAGCATGTCATGCCAATATGCCATCTTATCTCTTTTTGTCACATAAATTTTATCTTAATCATAGAAAAATCTTAATGGACATTGAAACATAGAAAGCAATATTTTTTACAGTTAGTTCATCAAAGAAAAATAATTTTCTTTTTCTCCCATTTCAGTTGATTCTCAGAAATTCGCATACAATGCTGCAAAATTATTAGATGAGCAGCTGTCATTATTTCTTCTAAAATGCTTCAGGGGATTTTAAAATGTTTGTTCTTTAAGCTCTATTTCTACTTGATGCAGAACTTGTGTAGATGACTGAAATGAAATGGCTTTATTGTCTTTATTCATAACAGGAGTGTTATTTAGTGCTAGGTAAGGTAACTGTTTCACTTTCCTGTATGCATTAAAGACAAATAAGTTTCTTTGCATACTGAAAATAACTCTCAGGTGAAACCAAGAGTTGTTCATTACACTTTTAGGCTTCTCTGCTAGTTTTCATATGATTACTTTTACGGTTCCATCCATGTTGCTTCTTAAAAATATGACAGTCTCCTTAGACATTTGGAAGACTTGGATACATGCCCATGGGCTGAATTAGGCAGCAGCAGAAATTATTCCACATTCCATGCAAATGCCCAGTCTAAGGAAGCACTGACTATGTGAGGAAGAGCTGTCTCAGTTTGACTAAAACATGTATGCTGAATCTGAAAACCTGCTGTATTGAAACTGCATGGTCTCATAAAACCTCTTAATAAAATTGGGCCTGATCAGTATTTTTACTGACAAACTGTTTCGTAAGAAAGTTCCCAATTGCAATTATTTATTCCGAAAAAAAGCTACTGTCCCTACTCCTTCAAAATAATCTGAACACTTTTCTAAGCACCTATTTCCTTGAGGATATGGTGGAAAAGGGATGTTCTACCTGCAGATTTTAAAAGCTGCTTCGTAAAATCCAATCTAATAAATAGCTGTCTATAAAACTATGCCTTCTTCTCTCTGTGCAGCCCTTTGTGGGCAAAGGAACATATTTAATGAAGACTTAACAATGATAAATAACACTATATAGACTTAACTGCCTATTGATACAGCTGTTATGCTGTAATTTAATCTTTTTTAAAGGTGGCATAAAAAAAAGAGAACCTATAGTTTGCTTCTATCCCTTCCATATCCCTTCCCACTGATGCTTCTGGGAGATTATCTCTCTTTAATCCTAAAATTTTCAAAGGCTTCATGGCACACATCTGCATACATATGCCAGGACTCGGTGCATAGGCAGGATAATAAAAGCATTAAATTCAAGCAGAGTAGAAAATCACAGCTGCAGTAAGCATGTATTATCAATTGCGCCACATTCATAAATTAATAATTTGCATTGTATTACAGTCACTTCTTTTCAGAAGCATTAAACATGTCTATTCACAGATTGTGTGAAAAGTATGTAAATAATTCTGCTGGGTTTGTCTTTTTACAGCTTGTCTTTTGAGAAAGAAGATAACAGGAGGAAAGTGAATTAGAATAAGTAGCAGAAATGTTGCTTCTTTTAAAATAATTACTTTTTCCCCCATTTTGAGAATCAAATAAGAATATTTAAAATATCCTCGCTAAGTGAGCTCTTTGAATACAAAATTAATATCCATAGTTCACACTGCAGCATGGATAAAATTGAGCAACAAACTGTTTTCATATGTGTTTTCACACGTGTTTTGGCCTATTCCACTTTCCTTTTAAAAGAATTGTATCGTGTCTATGCTGCTGTTGATGGGGTTTTTAACCCTCTTCTTCCATTGCTAAAAGAAATAAACATATCTTAAATGCCAGTTTCAAAGCAATTGTTGCTGATTGTGAATGCTGTTAGATCTTCCAGTGCTGCAAAAAAGAAAATAGGAAAAAAACAGAGAAAAGTTCTTTAATCAAAGGACTTAATGATGAAGAGCCTGATGCACAGAGATATTTAGATATGCAATCTTTATTTATAGAAATAACACAGTAGGATACACTGAATAAGAATCATAGGCATGGAAGGCTGAAAAGCAAAGTTGGTTTTAACACTATGGTTAGGATAGAAGGAGCACACTGGGTACTGCCTGACTGGGGACAGGGAACTGCTGCATGAGCAGAACTTCACAGCAAGTCCTAGCAGATTGCTGCCCTGCCTGGCTCTCCCTGTACTGTGTTTATTATCTACAGTAAACATACCCAATTCCTCCACCCTTTCTGCATCAATCATATTTTCTTAGCCTCTTGTCTTTGTTTCTTTCCCCATGTTCTCCATCTTTGGTGTTCTCAGATCCTTTTCTGCTGAGTAGCTTCACGACAAGACATTCCTTACCCTGTGTGTGTGCATTAGATTTATTGTGATTAAGTGTACTCTGCTGCTCTTGCCCTTAGTGCTTATGCCACACACTATTTCCCATTCATCCTGGTGTTCTGAATTCTGATTCTTTCCTCCCAAACACACTCTCTTACACTTCTCCAACCTCTTCCCCCTCCTTATCAATACCATCCATTGAGTTGTGCACATTTGATATCCTATCTATTCCACCTTCCAGATGTTAAACAGACTGAACAGTCTCAGACTTCTGTGGGATTGCGTTTGTGAAGCCCTGAAGAGAAAATTGAAGACTATTAACAGATACCAAGCTTTCAATCAGTAATGCACTCTGATAATGGTGAGGACTGTGGACCATATGGAAGCTCAGGATCACAGCTATGCTGGCTCAGGCTGAAAGAGTACCTATTGTCTCTGTGACAATGGGCTCTCTATGACTCTTCCACTAGTATGACCATTTATTTTGCAATAATTTGGATTTAGAAAACACTTTACTTACGAGACTGTGACACAGGACGTTGTGAAAATCTACTGTTGGTGTCAAAATTCTTTATCAATGTCAAGGTACAACATATTTACTGCTTCACTGTCATCCTTATGGCCAGCTGCTGTATCAGGGAGGGAAGTTGAATAGTGTGACGTGATTTGTTTGTGGCTAACCGAGGTTAGTTTGTGTTTTGTATCTGTGTCTATTTTTCCTCCAAGTATCTGCAGTCTAATTGTTTAATAATTTGTCCTGGTACCTTTTTTAAAACTTAATCTGTCTGATATAAAATTCTGCCCAGGTATAAAGACAAACACTAAGTTCAGCCTGTCCTATGTATCTGGGAACTTCCCAGTCCTCTGTGAATTCTTATGGCTCTAGAAATCCAGAAATATCTTTGAGGGAATCCTGCAAATTTGGAAGCTTAAAAGAATGAGGTCCTATCAGCATGAACACACCTAAATGTTTAGTAAAATATTTTTACGTTGTGGTCAGTACTCCATACTCCTTGTTGAAGTTAGTGTAATTTTGCATCATGGCACAATTTGCTTTTCTGGGGAGCACTGAAGGAAACAAGGGCTAGAAATGTTTAAGTCTTCTCAGTGTCACACTCCATACCCTTTTCTAGTTCATAATGGATCTTTGCAAGAGTGATATAAAAAGATCAGCACGGCCAAGAATTGAGCTGAGTTGGCTTGCACAATTAAATCAACTATGAAGTGCTTCTCCAGACACATTAGTAAAATGCAGCACAGAAGTAAGAAATAAGGAAACAGAATACCAGGAATGAAATAGAGATTAATTACAATCTAGGTATGATTAAAATAGCAAATTGTCTCATTTTTCAGTGAGGATAATGTAGTGGCTAAGAATAGTAAAAAGGTGCTTAAAGGGGATGGAGACAGAGCAATGCAAGTTTCCATAAGTGAGCTATCAGCTAAACATAGCCCACTTACTGCCGTGAAATGGAGAGGGTTACACAATGCCCATTTCAGGGCACTGAAACAATCCTAGAATGCTGATTTGTACTGAATGCATTCACAGGTATTTTATCTGCAGCTGTTTGAATCAGGGCTAAAAACGTTATTCCCTGTATTCATAAAAAG
>NW_008649817.1:93137-105641 GCF_000695815.1 Acanthisitta chloris
TTGACCTCAACACTAAGCAAGGTCTTAGAGTAGATTTTGAAGGAAAAAATTATCAAGGACCTAGAGGTAAATGGAAAGTGGGAAAAACTACAACATGGTTTTATCAAGGACAGATCATATCAGACTAACTTAATATCTTCTTTTGATAAGATAATTGTCCCAGAGAAGAGTAATGCAGTTGACCTAATCTACCTTGATCGAAATAAGGCATTATATTGTTCATTGTAGGAAGTTATTTGAGGTGGAAAAGATGAGCTTTACTGCAAGCATTGTAAGGTGGAAGAGGAACTGACTAAAGGGCTATTTTAAAAGCAGTTTCTATTAAAAACAGAAATGTCAAAATGAAAGGAGTTTGCTAGTAGAATTCCTCTAGGACTGATCTTGGCACTGATTTAAGTAGTATTTTTGAACTTGGTAAAAGCAGGAGAATAGGTATGGTATTAAGGCATGACACAAAATTGGAGTGACTATCATATCAGAGGAAATAAATGACCTTATGGACTGACCTAATAGTATGGAAAACAGAGCTGGGTGCTAGGGGATTAATATCATGTTCTTTGAGTATAAACTGGTGTGTTGATAATTGCTGTCAATAGTAATGAGAAAGGGTTAACTGCATTAATCAGCTGTGGTGTGACTATGAACCATCATTATGTCATGGCCAGGAAGTAGTTTCAGGTTATATTGACAAAAGATTTGCAGTGAAGACAATAAAGTGTTAATATTGCTTTACAAGGCATTGGTAAGACAAGTCTCAGAATATTGTTTACAGTTCTTATGACCCACATTGATGCACAGCAGGTGCAGAGTGGGATGGCTGGGGTAAAGGAATACCTATTTTCTCAGCTGAGATGAAAATAGCTTATCTGGCAAAACAAAGCTTGAAAGGGCATATGGTTATGTCTTTATAAGTACGTGTGGGGGTAGAAGTGAGAGAAGACGACTTTCATGTTAAAGGATAACACTATTTTGAGATCAGATACTTATAAACAATTATGAATAAATAAGAAATTTGAAAGAAGGTTCTTGGCAATCTGTGTAAAGCTCTGGAACTGCTTACAGACAAGGTCATGGAGGCAGGGACCTGAACTACTTCCAGATGGAAATTTATAAATTAATAAAAGGGTATGTGTGACATGGTGAAGTGATCATGGGTCAGAACATAAAGTTTGTGATATAAAGCTTTGGATACTTACTGACATTGCCAGAGAAGCTTAATGGGAAACTTGTTTGTGTACTTTCCTTAAACAGTCCATAAATAGAAACATTTTTAACTGGTCCATGTGTTAGCTCTTCTATTCTCCATATACCAGGATTTTTATGCTCCTTCTTGATGCATAGTATAGGAGAAAGGGACTGCCCTTTCTTAAATAAGGTTGGCAGTAAGTAGAAATGGGGCAGTTTGTTGGGGTGTCAGGTGTTAAATGGATCTAATTTGCTTACATGCTCAGCATTAAATTGATCACCTGACTGAGATTAGGGAGTATTTTTTCTCTAAGTCATATTGGTTGGGGTTCTGGAGGGTATTGTATTCATCTCTACCACGTCTGGAAAGGGATGTGAGTTTTCACTTTGTGAAGTACCTGCTCTTGCAGACTGATAAAATGTGACTGATAGGGAAATTGCATTACTTTAATATCTTCTACTGTCCTCTAGTGTTTTTCAATCTTTTATTCTCCTGAGGTACAAGAGGGTGTGACTATAATGCAGGACATTATTTCAGTATATTACAGGTTTGATTCAATGTTTGCTTTTTCAGATATTTCAAGAGTTTCTTCTGAATAAGAAAATTTTACCTTTTTTATGAGGCAGCATAGAGCTGAATAAGAAGCAGTCAAGGATACTTCATATGTATTGGTAAGTTTTGAAAAGAGAAATGTTGATCATTTTTGTAGTCCAGAAATTCCTGAGACCTTATAACAGAAAATGTCATTTAATTGGTGATTCTAGCTCAAAGAATTTTGAAAGCATTTTAGAGGATATAAATTTTTTTTACCAGGATTGTCAAGGCTCTCTAGTTTAGGTATTACTAATACACTTACAGATGCCTCATCTTCTAACTAAATGACTGGGGTTCTTCAGACTTTACAAAATCCATTTTGTAGTAACTACAGACACATTCTTTTTCTTCCTGTTTTAGTTTCTTTACTACTACTACCTGGAAGGAAATACTTGAAAAGTGATAGTGCTTCATCTCAATAAATGTATAAGGGGTCTATGGCAATTAGGCTCCTAATTCACCTGTCATAGTTAAGTGGATACAATTAGATGGGGTGTAAATGTACTGGATTTATAGTGTTTAGTTCTAAAGATTGCTTTTTCCACAAATATAGATCCTTAAACAAGAGGCCACAAAGGACATAATGGTATAAAAATCTACTTGGTGATTCAGTGTGAATTATTGACATACTTATGCTTGTAGTGGTTGTGCTGATATGTTTCTTGCCACTAATAAACCCAAGATACTCAGTTTGTCTCCATATTTCTTCTTGAATTCTGAGTAAGTGTACTTTAAAATTATGCAGCATATTTTTAATAACCTACACAGTGGTATGGTTGCATCAGTTCTGAGATGTAGTTTATCTCTTGCAATCCAGGGAGCTGAAATTTGAAAATTTATTTGTTTTAAAGCACAGATTACTAAATGACAGTGTAATCTACTGCTACTCAGTCTGCCCCTCTCCTTACATTTCTTGCCAAAGAAATAAAATAGCTGATTCATAAGTCAGGTGAAATCTAGACTGTATCTGTTTCTTTGAGTCCTGTCTTGATAAATCATCTTTTAAGAGACATGATAAATAATCTTACCAAATATATAATAGTATATACATATATACTATTATATATAAATCTTCACTGAAAGATAATTGGTCTTGTGAAGAGATGGACTGAAACATATATAGAAAATTAGTGTCTCTAAACCTACCAGTCCTCCAAAATCCTCATGTGGCATTTGCTGTGAGTGAATGCTTAGTTACCTGCTAGTGATGCAAACAGCACTGCCCTCTCTGTCTGACCAGTACTTGTCAGCTTAGCCATGAAGTAGGTGGCTGGATATATTTAGGCCTCCCTGCCATGTATTCATGCTGATAAGCATCTTCCTGTCTCAGTATGTCACAAGGTTTTGGATACCAACATCTTAGCAGGATTCAGAACTAAGGATTAAGTCCAAGTCTCTTCCCCGATCCCTTCAGCCACTCTGTTTCACCTTCAGTTTAGGATTTATCTACTCAGTACTCCTGCTTGTTGAAAGTATTACTTGAACATGGTCAAGGGAGTTAAACAGACCTAGGGAAACTTCTGTGTGCTTGACACTTCTTTTTAACATTTTCAGTCAATATTCATCAACTGGGACATTGTACATAAAGTAGAAACCTTACGGAAAGAGCACATGTAGTTATTCGTTGAAATCTTGGAGGAAGAACAATTTTGGTTACTTCTCTAGGGAAGGAAATATTATCCTCCTGCAGCAATTTTTTTTTTATTTTTTTTCGTATGGGATAAAAGGAGTTTGAAAAATTAAGTTAATTTTTTTCTCTTTAAAAAAAGATCTAAACCTCAATTTTAAATTAATATTGACTGGGCAGTCAACACATTTTCAGCTTTCCTTCAATACAGTGTCTCTGTGCTGAAGTGAACTATTTCAGATGGATGAAAAAGCATTGCTTAATGCCTGCAAGCACTGTCAGAAATCAATAACTTTGAAATTTGTGCTATTTGTACTTTAAGTTTGGCATATCACTTTAATTCAGTGTGTTTACAGTAGATTAAAAGTGGGTATGGACAATTGCCACAAAGTATGCAAATGTGTTAAATAATATTTTTTAAATTCTAGAAAAATATAATATTGATATTTGCTATATTAAATGGATCTTTATTGAAGCTCTGCAAAAAAGGGCAAATTCAAAATATCACAGAATATAGCATCATTTTGGTGATGACATAAAACCTGCAGATAGCGGCAACAATCACCCCAAAATATTTTTTCCATATTGAAAATAATTTAAGAATTTATGAAACATATCATTAATGAAGGAAAAACACAATTTGAAGGTATTTTAGTTTGGTAAATGATTGGTCAGCTCTAGGATTTTGATCATCTATCAGTGGAGTATTTTTAATGATAGTGGGAGGATGCTAAGCATTTTCAACAAGTAAAATCTAAAGAAGTTTCAGCATCCAAATGTGATATTTAAATTAAAATATAACATGTACTATCTAAATGGGAATTAAAATACATAACCAATTAGGCTGAGCATTTAGACATTTTAACACATTCCACCAAAGAGTGCAAAAGATGCATTTTTAACTAAGACTGTGGTAACGCAGTGGAAGAGTTATCCTGGGATGAAGAGCTTTCTACTTCTCCCTGCGTCCCAGTTAACTATTCCCAAAGCAAAAATTTTAATATGCCATCACCTAACAGTTTTGTTTGACATTTAGAATAAATATTCTTGCTCTCAAAATGCCTCCACCCCAACTGTTAGATTCTAATATTATAGCAATTCCCACAGTTCTAGCAAAGAGTGAGACCTCCTCTCTGGCCCTGAACAATGTCAAAGTAGTGCCTACTTCAAGGCATTCACAAAAAGACATAGGACCAAAATAGGAGGCAATTGTGGTTGTCTAGTTTACAAAGAGAAAATCTGAACCCCAAAGAACAAAATACAAGGATATATTTATTCTAGGGGAATGCTCAAATTTCCGTTCATGAGGACATCATGGTTTAGGACAGGAGAGACTAAATAAGAGCATGAATTAGTACATGATAAATGAACCAATGTGAGGTATTAAGAGTCTGTCACAGAGGCCACCAACATCCAAAGTTAGAGGAATGTGGTTAGTTCTGCTTCCCCTTTTCCGGCTGATGGAAGCAGTGGGTAATTGCAATCTGGAGGAGTAGGTATTGTGTGTGGTGGTCATGCACTTGGTCCCATGCATCCCTGGAGGTCTTCCACAGTCAGCTATCTCTGAAAATTCAGTTGTGCTGGCCCCAAAACTGAAGCACCTTTGTGTCGCTTTGATTTATTTTTCTTGCTTTTGGTTGTTGTTTTTTTTCTGTATAAAAAAGGAGAAAGAACTCTAACTAGCTCCAGTCACCAAGATTAGAATGTAATCAAGTTCAGAAATCATGATCTTAATATCAATTGCTTTGGATTTTTTGCAATTCTGGAAACATCATGCTTATGTTTCATTCTGGCAAGATGCCATCATTGTACATGTTTAAACAAGTTTGCATTATTTTGTTATAAATAGTGTTCTACTGGATAATTAAACAAGTCAGAAACTTGGAAGGGTCACACTGTGGGTATGTAGGTAATTTTTTACAGCTTTAAATTTACTAGAAAGTATTTACATTTTGTCTTAACATTTTGTCTGCAAACAGTTTTTTCTTCTTTCATAAATTAATAACTCAGAAATTCCTATGAAAATGAGTTCATCAGAAACTCCCTTCTTTTCCTTACTTGGGGCTGCTGATTCCTAGCCTTTTTGCCATTTATAAAATAAATGATAGAGCTCAATTATTCATGTCTACAGCCATTGCTGAGTTCAAAAGTATGGCCTTATGGCCTTTAGAAATCTTTTTTCAGGTATGGCTTTGGTGTGTCTATTTAAAGAAAATGGCAAATCCACCTCCATATCCCTCA
The DNA here is from genome assembly GCF_000695815.1 of Acanthisitta chloris. Lineage (NCBI taxonomy): Eukaryota > Metazoa > Chordata > Aves > Passeriformes > Acanthisittidae > Acanthisitta > Acanthisitta chloris. The sequence goes on from NW_008649817.1 coordinate 98,786, forward strand.
CAGATGGACAGATGGAGTGTGGAGTCCTTTAGATGTGGTTACTTTTACTGCCAAGTTAGGATATAGTTTATTGCAGTTACACATAGGTGACTCGAGTGACTCAAGTTTAGGCAGCATCAGGAAGCTTAAGTAGTTCACCTTCATAATGAAAAGTTTGCATTGTTTTCAAGTGAGTTAGGTCTGACAGTAAAACTGGAGGAGAGATGCAGACATTCCATCATAACAGCAGATAACTGTCCATCTCAAGAAAGTGCCATAGATTTAACTGTGCCTCACTTGATTAAACCAGGAAAACCTTTTGAACGGATAGAGCTGTAGTTGATATAATGAACCATTGCAGAAAAGCAGGGAGGGAAGGAACTGCAAGTCCCATCAGCTGTGACTGACTTTCAGACTTGTCTTTCGGAGTGGCCTGTTGTGTTCACATCTTCGGTGTGTGCAGCGCTCGGTGAGTATTGTCCTGTCATCAGAATTTTACAGAAGTAGTAACAGAGAAGCCAAGTAATGGGATTATGTGGTATTTAATAGAACAAACAGGTCTTGATTTTCAACACTGTTTCCATCTGATAATCAATTGGATTACAGGAAAATTATCTCATCACAAGGCTCTTTCTAAACTGTATTATAAAAAAAAGGCATGTGTTCATTAAGGAGACATTGTTGCTAACTCAAGAAATATTTAGTCTTTTCATCCCATATTTATTGAATACCTTTCATGACTAAACATCTGATTCAAATTCTGATCTGCTTGTTCATTTTTTCAGAAGTGTTTGCAGCTATTCAGAGAATTATGTAAACAAACCAACAAATAGCCCTCCCTGGCCACCACAAATTAAGAAAAAAAAACAACCACAAGCAAAAAAACTCCAAAACCCCAACAAAAACAAATTACAAAAACACACAATCCCTCCCTCAAACCCCAAGAAGCTACAAAAACCCACACCCTTCCCACAAAAAAAAAATGCAACCCCCCCAAATATTTCTGTACCTTTAGCAGAGAGACTGCTACATGCAGCTGATGGCAGGTTGCTGAGAATAGTCAGTTTTGTTTTCTCTGCAGGACAAATTCTCAAGGCATTTACAACACTAGTTTCTTCCACTTCCATTTTTCCTTGATCTCCTTTCACCTCCAATATAAATATCTTGAGACTTTTTGTACCCAAACTTTCTCACCTCAGAGGAAGACTGATCAAACAGAGATTGTAAAAATTAACACTGACAGAGTCGCTAACCTTTTGAGAATCTTCCAATAAAATTACAATTTTGGTGATACCATCAAGAGAAAAATTTATTTTACTCGTCAGGGCTAGTCTAGCAAATGTACAGAAAATACAGCTTTCAAAATCCAAGATGATAATTTTGCCTTTGGACACTTAATTCTAAAATGACTTTAACCTCTATGCATCTTTTTTGACTTCCCTAGACAAGGCAGGAGTCAGGACAGATTTGGACCTACAATTTAGAAGAAGATATGTACAGTAAGTGAAAGCAAAATGTTCCTCTAAGATTTAATACGCTTTGCTCTGTAAATGTGTGTGTATCTAGTGTAGCATGAACACTGAAAACTGAAAACCCATCACTAGCTGTGCATGTTTGAAAAGAAAATCTCACCACTTCTACACACCATTCTGTGCACAGACTTCTCATCACTTTCAATTGAACATGGTTGAGGGAATGAATCTACACGTAAGGGAAGCAGTATGCAAATACAAGATATCAACATTCTCACTTTTAACATGGATTTTCTCAGATGCTCTTCAAGAATGATTTCAATGTTCTGAAATGTTAAAGCTTTCCACAGCTATGTTTTTGAAGCGGTGTGGGTGTTTTATTCTTACAGCAATAAACAATTACAATAAGAAATTTTCTAGCACTTCAGTTTTTCTGCAAAGACTATGAGGTTCACTAATGTAAATCTACTTAACATGGTGTAAGGCAGGATTTCCTGTCCCGCCGTTCAGGATCACATGGTTTACACAAGACCAAGGTGCTTGTAATCACGGAAATTTCAAAGACAAAAGGAAGGTTTCAAGTTAACAGATTGAAGTGTGGCCTGGGTTGAATCCTATTAGTTGCTAATGCCCAGGAGGTGCTTAAGGTTGATGCTGCTGGCAAATTGTTTGGAAGATGAAGTTTCAGATTGTGCTATTCTAGCATCTGAACTGCGTTGCTCTATATTTTCTAGGCGTCTGAATTACTACGACTTAATATATGATATTTCATTTTTTTGGTCATCTTTTATGCTTTTACCTAACTGCGTCACATCGAGTCTCTTTGCTGGCTGTATCCTCTTGTGCCTGGAATTTAGCGCCGTGTTTTGCTGTGGAGGCAGGAATTCCTCCCTACGTTGCCCATACCAACAGCTAGAGGGAGGTATTACCCCATTTTTAAAGCACCAAGCGATCAGTCGAGGGATACAGCGATTAGTCAGTCTGTCCTCACAACTTAACAACTTCCTTACCAGTTTGGGCAAACAGCAGTGTCTATGCCTTTACATCAGTATTAAAGCAGAATCCTTTCTATAAGACACAGAACTTCACAAGTGGTTGCAGTTCGGTCCATATTTTCACATTTTTAGGGGTAACCAGTATGTTAAGTTTCTTCACTACAAACTCTGGTTTGTTTTAGTGTTTATGTATGTGTATCCTACTGAAATCATAATCAGGACATATATTACATGAATTCACAGAGGAATTTTGCAGCTTTGTCTGTCTTTCTTTCTTTTCTTTTTATTTTTTTTTTTTCCTTTCAGATGTCCTGATACTACATCAGCACAACCTCTGGTGAAGACAGAGAAGTTAGTTTGGAGAAAAACCTCCTGGCCAAGAACGGCTGTGGGAATTCACTACCAGGTCTGATTAAAGCAGGGGGGAGGTGGGTACAATTACTTTCTTTTCTTCTACTTTTGCATCAATTAAGTCACTTAGTGATCTGGATTGCACTTCCACGTGTTTTTTATTTGATTGCTATGTGAATGCTCATTGCTTACTTTGCTTTTGTTTTGTGGGGGTTTTTTTCTGATACTTACTGAAAGCTCTAAACTCAAATAAACGACAGGTTCAGTAAAAACTCAATCTTGCTTTTGTGCTGCAAAAGCCCATTCAAGGCTTCATAAGCCCCTCAAAATTGATTTTTGGAGCACTGTTATTTAATCTGCCCTTTACAAAACTTTAATGCCTTGAGCAAATCCTTCTTGCCTTATTCCCACCACAAGGCACTCTGACTTCATGGTAAGCAGATAAATGTAAGACAAAAAATACAGACCAGATTGTTCCCCCAGTCCCTAGTAATTCTCTAACTTCTCTATTCTCCCTTTCTCATTATTGAATAAAGCCTCCTGTGCAAACAGTACTTTTTGTGCTCCCATGGCACACAGACTTTTTCCCAACAGTTGCTTGCTCTCTCCCACCTGCTAGATCTGACTCATTAGTTCAGCTTCAGCTTTGTTTCATCTCTTCACTCCCCAAAGAATTACATTTAAAGTTCATGGCACTGTTCTGACGCTCAGCATACTTTCTCTTTACATATCTAGCAGCCCTGCAGATAATACTGTGTAATGTTCCCTGGGCTCAGTGGCTCCAACTTTAATATTTTCTTGCAGGGTTCAGTCTTTAAAAGGAGGCCTCTGGCAGAGATGGCAAAAGGAATCTGCAGGCTAACTGTGGAGCAGTCAGTGTATTAATTCAGCCCTCTGGTCAGCTCACATTGTCACCTGAACTGCTGCCAGCCAGACCAGCCTAGTGCAGTGGTCCAACACAGCAGCTTTTGCATAGCTGCAAAACAACATCCACGGTGTTGGAGTCAGGTCTTGGCACATGATGCCCTTCTAAGAGTTTGCTCTCAACCATTAATTTACATGCAGAGGAGGAGGCAGAAGGACATCCGGTAAAACCAAATGCAGCAAAGTTAGTGTTATGACTTTGCACACCTTTATGGCTGGTGTCAAGGACCAGATGGCCCTGACTACAGGTTGCTGTTGCTTGATGCTGTTGCTGCTTTCAGAGCATTTGTGTCCAGGCTGCAAGGTTACAGGAGGCTTAAAACTGCCCAGTATTAAGGGTTACACTTACTTCAACCTACTTGAAAGCAAAGGGTTTGAAGTGCTGTCTTTTACTGAAGTTTTAGTATCAAATAACCTTGCTATCCTCATTACTTTGCCTTTTCTTTGTGAAATGTTTTCAGTGAAAGAATACCAGCTACTGTAAACCAGCTTCCAAGTAGAACGAATACAGCAACTAAAACTAAGTAAAAACTGAAGTTCTAGCAGTTAATGCCGGCAGCAAGTAGCTTGAAGTAGTTCTGTCTTCCACGTTATTTATACTGTAATTGCATTTAAATGATATTCAGTATTTCAGTGAGGATTGTGTTGTCATCTTTCATTTAATGAAATATTTGTCCCTACCAGCTGTACCTCATATATAATATGTTATATTAATTGTCCTGGAACTTTTTTATAAAACAAAATCACAGAATACTTAAAATAACTAGCTTAAATATCTTTAAAGTGTTTGTATTAGGTACTTCTGTATGGCTTATGTTTTTATTCTTCATTTGACTGCAGAGCCTTGTGAGTTGACAGGGTGATAGACATAAATCGTAAGGTGGACACTGGTTTGACTGGAATAAACAGCAAAGCATCCATTGACCTAATTTTGCCCTAGAGGAAGTAAAAGGCAATTGGAAAACAATGTGCAAAGGGCAGAAGGATTATGAGTCCAGCCACAGAGTGGCTTATAAGGTTTATTTTTAAATTCTTGAAAAAACTGATACTGATTTGTAGCTACAATTTGTGGCACACTATACATAAGCAATACTAATACTTCAGGAAATCTGCATCCCTTGCGTGTTAATGGGACACCAGTCCAACATTCAAGTGACTTCAGCTACCCAAAACCACATCGATTCTCTACAAAGAGAGTAAAGTACTAGAGTTGTCTGAGGGCTAATTTCCAGGCCATGAAAATTAGTTTAGTAATACATGGAAAGGACAGACATTACTTAAAAAATACTGGAAAAAAAGTTGAAAACATTTATAAACAATTCAGTCTCTGAAAGAAGGAAAAAAAGGTAATTTCTGCTGTGAGACAAATGTCCTTGGGATTTGCAAGAAGCTTTCTCACACCTATGGTCCTGGTAAAGAGTGTGCAGGAGTTGGATGTTCTGAGTAACTGTATGTAGTATGGACTTTCTTATTGGATTTTGTTTTTCAAACATTCTTGCATTTTAAACTCTTTCTTGGAATTAAAGCATTTAAACCTTTTTTTTTAATTTTGGGTGATAGTTTCCCAGCGCTTAGTCAAAACACTGTCAGGAGGAGTGTTTACTGATAACATTCAGAACTTTGGATGCATGTTTTCCAGCTGTCTTGTTATCCCTGATCTGTCAGTGACTTTTTATTTGGCTTTTAACACTTGAAATGTGATTTTGGTTTTATGGTAATAATAAACACCCCACAAAAGTTGTGGTTTACAACAACAAAAGTAGTTATTAATGCAGAGATTTACAATGTGTTGCTTTTATATGCCAAATAACTTGTGTGCATATATATGTATGTGTGTGTATATATGTGTTCAGGACACTAATGAATGAATGGAGTAAAGAGTGGACTGGATTTCAGTCTTATTTTTAGTTGCTTTAATCTGTTGTGAATATTTCAGTATTCCTGACTTAGACTTCTAAATAACAGGAGAACTATGCTACCTTTGTATTAGATATACAGGTAACTTCTATACAAAGCTTATCATGTGCCACAATGGTGTCAAAATTACCGTTGAAAAAGTAATCATCTCTCTAAATCACCCAGTTCAATTTGTATTGAAGTGTTTGGAAGGCCAACTCATTTCTTTAAATACCAGCTACTTGAAAAGCTGAAGCTGTCTTGAGTCATCAATACTATCACCAACTTAGCACCTTCTAATTATCCTGAAATGCTCTAGAAATCTGGTAATTGACTTTGTTTCTCCAATTACATTCTTGTTAAGTGCAGCAGATAACAGATTTTGTTAAGTATAATAGTATAAACCCCTTCATATTAAAGAACCAGCACACAAAAGTTGTGACTTAATCAGCTGCAGTTTGAGATTACTATTACAACTTCGTTGAACCAATACTTATTCTGCACAGATTCTTGGGGTTTGTTAGGTTTTGTTTGTTTGTTTTATTTTGATTGTAGGTTGTTTGGGTTGGTTGGTGGGTTTGTTTGTTTTTAGTAGAAATATAAATCTGTCTGTTAAGAAAAAGTGGCAGAAGAGGAAGAAACCAAAAACAAACCAACAAACCAAACAACAAAAAAAAAGCCCCTTCCACTGGGGTTCTATGAATGTTGTACTCTCTGTATATCCTGGCATATGTTAAACCTTTAAGTAAGTGTTTCTGAAGTACCTTACAACAGTTTAGCTCCATCTGCCATGCAGTTTTTGCTATAAAAGTGGCCAGCCTGATCATCTTCCATCTCATGAGGCGAGGCAAACTCCTTTAGGCAAAATTTATTGCGAGAAGCAAATTCCTTAAGTCAAATGGGCCAAATAGCTAGTTGACAAAACTGCTGAGGAAAGACTGTAGGGATTATTTTTTATTATCGTTAGTTAAGAAAACACCCAACCCAACCCATTCGGTTGCAGCTACAACATCAAAACACCTGAATCAAATTTTCCACGGACGAAAACAAGGAAATCTGCAAACTGACGCTATTTTGGGCTAATTGCATTTTGTTGGGTTTGGGGCGGGGGGAGCGCTACATAGTAGCAACTGTGGGAAAAACCACTAAATAGTTCTCTGTTTGAACCATCTGTCACGAATATGGGACATATGTTCACTTTGTTTATTCAGGAGCCAAGTGGAAGCCGATACACTCGGC
>NW_008649818.1:0-5505 GCF_000695815.1 Acanthisitta chloris
CACCCGATTTAGCCTCACTTTTATTTAAGAGACAGTTTTGTTTTCTAAAAGGACTCAGAAGTTCAAGGACATCAAAAAATAAGTGGTTTTAATCCTTTTAAATGCCAAGTGACAAATATTTCTCTCTTGATATACCAAAGGTCTCTTAGTTAGAAGTTTAATCATTCTGAAATGAAGCTCTATGAAGATCTGTATACATGACCTTTCCTTCCACAGTTTCTTTTCCTACTGACACTGCTCTGAGTCAGCTGTTTCATGAACACACCACGTGCTATCAATATAATCTCTCCCCCCCTGCCATTAGAGCATCACGTTTGGTTTGTGGTTTCACATGTAGGGAACAGGTAATGCCCATACAAAGTGTTTTTAATGCACTAATTAACAGTAGGGCCCAGGGTTGAAATAAAAATTCCAAAACTCTGACCTTTTTCCTCATTAAGCATCAGATTGAAGGTGGAGATGTTCATGTTGTTCACTCCAAGCTGAAAGACAACCAGTTCAAACAGGAGATAAGCAACAGTAAAGCAAAACACTCTGTTGGTGATGTCACATTTCAATATTCAGTGACTCTTAATTATTTCTTCATACCTATAAGCACTTAGAGAGGTTTCTTAGACTATTATTTGTCCTCTGAAACTCTGAATTTACTGTTTTCCTCTCCTATTTTGCACATATTTCATCTCCATAAACACAGAGTAAAAACATCTAATGCTTAAGCAAATGCTAATGTACAACTTCTATTTAAAAACCTCAACTTTACTACAGTTTCATCTGTATTCTGGCAACACAGACGATAAAAATTCCTCACTGTACACACATCACTACTTTCAAATCAGATTTTGTGCTTCAGGAGTGTCTGGTTCCCCCAACCCCTTCACTCACATGTTTACTTTTAAGCAAGCCCAGGTATTTTTAGCCTCCTCAAATGAGCAAAGCAGCTAAAATATTAGTGTCTGTGTATTCTGGGGATGAATGTTTACCTAACAATTATCAGAGTATCCACACTGACACCTTGATAAGGTTAAATTCATTGTCCAACAAAGGCTGCAGGCTGCAGTCTGGCTCCTAGAAAAATGTGGATTTTTATGCTAAAACATTCAATTCCTGACTTCAGGGGTTGTGAAACTCTCCTTGGAGGTGTTTTGCCATCCAAACACATCATTGGGTTTAATGCAGAGCAAGGTGGTACCTGGGAATGATGCTCAGCTCTGTCCTGGCTTTCCTCACCTGAGGCACCTTAAAACCTGATTTTACTGCATGGGAAATCAGCACATAAGCTAAACCAGACAAAAAAAAAAAAAAAATAAAAGGGAGTAAACAAAAGGGTGACTCCCATTCAAGCATCACAAGGATAAGAGAATTCCACCAGCTCATCAAAGCAGGGGGAAGAAAAAGGAGAGCAAGGCACCCTCAAATTAAAACCATGTGGCCCTTAAGGATGCAGCACATCCAAGGGTTGAACCACAAAACTCCAAAAGCGATAAGAACCTCAAAAAATGCACTATTACTTCCCAATCTAAGGACAGTGTATTGTGCCAGATCCTAACTTACAGCTCAAACAGTTCTTTTTTCTCCAAACAGGCCTGAAAAATGGCTCAGGAAAGGGAGATATTGAGCATGTTCTGGCACCATGCTCCAAAAAGTGAGTTACTGGGGAAAACCTGGGGGAAAAAGCATTTAGTCACCTCTTCATCACAACATATTTAACACCTGATCAAAAGAAATTAACTCACTAACACAGACATACTCAATATATCTGTCACAAACCTCCCCCCAAACAAAGCCATTAGTGCCACAACAAATGCCATAAACTCCTGGCAGAAAAACCTGAGAAATATGAATTCAAGCTACAGACAAGTACAACAGTTTCCCCTCATTTCTCCTGCAGGGATTTATTCCTCCTGTTATACTTTACCATCTCACTGGACACCTGAATTCAAGGAAACCTGTGGCAAACTTCCAAAGGTTGCTGAGTCTGAATTTCACTCCAGTTTAAATAAGAACTTTTCAAAGCACTTTATTTAAAGGGAAAATAAAAAAAAAAGTCCTTAAGGTTTGTTTTCATGGCTTCAACTGAAGTATATTGTCAGGACTAGAAAAAGTTTGCAGGGAAACAAGAAAGTTAATCCCAAACCCAAAGTGAATTCCAAAATTAAACTGACAGAATTAAGAGAAATTTGAGGATGTGAAGAGGCATCTCAGGAGAGCAAAATGTTCAGCCCAAGGCCAGTGGGGAAGGTCAAAAGTACCAAAATTGTCTCTGAAAGTTGGTGTGTTTTTAAAAGTTTCATGCCTGTTCTAGGCAAAATATCTCAGTTTTTCATCCACATTTGCAGTCAGATATGAGTTAAACCAAAAAAACTTAGCCTGTTTTCCCTTTCTAGCTATCCTAAATTACCCTTTGTGCAAACTGAACTTGCTTTTTAATGTGTTTTTTTAAAATCTACAGAGCAACCCCCACCACTGCTTTGATAAAAACCTCTTATCTCTTTAAAGCCTCCTGCCCATCCTACAGTGTTCTTTTTTTTCCCCTACAATAAACAAACCCAATCCTTTCAGCTGTTCTTTAGCAGTCCTGCTTTCTAAATCTGGCACTTGCTTGTTGCTCTGCTTTGCCTTCTCCTGGCTAATACCAACTTTATTTAAAGGGCAGGTCCAGTGCTGCAAAACACATTCTGCCTTCAGTCTCACTGGCACTGAACACAGAGAGAGAGAGGAGACTTTTTAGGCAATGAGGAGATGCATATGGAAGGAGAACCCCAGACTGGTCTGGATTGGAAAGGACCTTAAAGCTCATCTTGTTCCAACCCCAGGGACACCTCCCACCAGCCCAGGGTGCTCCAAGCCCATCCAACCTGGCCTGGAACACTCCCAGGGATGGAGCAGCCACAGCTGCTCTGGGCAACCTGTGCCAGTGTCTCAGCACCTCACAGGGAAGAAAAGAAGGTGCAACATGGAAGGTTTTGAATACATATCAGGAAAATTAAGGCTCTGGGGGATCTCCTCAATGTGTGTGAACACCTGAAGGAAAGGTACAAAGCTGAGTCCAGGCTGTGGTCAACGTGTCCAGGAACAGGGCATAGATGGAAACACAGATGGTTCTGTCTGAACATCAGGAAATACTTTTGTCTCTAAAGGTGACAGAGCACTGGCACAGGCAGCCAGGAGAGGTGCTGGAGTCTCAGTCCATGGACATGTCAGCTCAGGAGGGACATTGAGGGGCTGGAGCAGGTCCAGAGCAGAGCAACGAGGCTGGTGAAGGGACTGGAGCACAAGTGCCATGAGGAGAGGCTGAGGGAGCTGGGGGTGTTCAGCCTGGAGAAGAGGAGGCTCAGGGGAGACCTTCTCACCCTCTGCAACTCCCTGACAGGAGGTTGGAGTCAGGTGGGGGTTGGTCTCTTCTCCCAGGCAACCAGCAGCAGGACAAGAGGGCACAGACTCAAGCTCTGCCAGGGGAGGGTTAGGTTGGAGATTAGGAAGAGATTTTTTCCAGAGAGAGTGCTCAGGCATTGGAATGTGCTGCCCAGGGAGGTGGTGGATTCCCCATCCCTGGAGGTTTTCAAGCTGAGACTGGATGTGGCACTTAGTGCCATGGTCTGGTGACGATGGTAGGGTTGGACTTGGTGATCGTGAATCAAGAATCCCTTTTCCTACACTCTCAACAATTCCTTTATCTCACAATCCTGATTTTCTTACTGACACTTGTCTTAGAACCTGTTGCAGAGCCTGTTCCACACTGCAGGTTCACCACATTCAATTACAATAGGGGAAGGACATCCTCCTTGTAATGCTGGGTCTGAATTCTGCTTTCAAGGGTTCAGGATATTAAATATGGAAGTTAAACCCCCCAATATTTCTCAGTACAGCCCCAGCCTTAGGTTCCACAGGGACAACTTACAGATAGAAAGGGAAAAACATCATATCTTCCATATTTTCATAGACTTCTACCAATGCAGACTGCTCTTGTGTTAGCTCTCTCAGGTGAAATGGACAATTCCAACAAACAGATTCAAACTGAGTTGTGAACATCAAGTATTCTGTGGGAACACTGCACAGATCAGATCTGAGGTGATCAGACAGAATTCTGGATTTTTCTCTGAAGGAGAAAGTACTGATAAGAATGAAAATGCACCAATGTGTTTAAAACCTTATTCTGATGCACCAAATATAGCCCAGACACTACTCTGATTCATTAAGATGCCCAAACAGGCTATTGTAGATTAACATAATTTTCCTGAGACATAAAAACACACACATTCCTTCAACTGGGGCACTTCAGATTAGGGATCTCTTCAGTCTTTTCTGGAGGGATTTAAAAAAGCTTTGGAGAAATCTTAAAGCTATGGAATTAGCCTGGTATTTATAGCTCTGTTTCCCAGCCTGTTCTCTGAGCTTCCTAGGACGTTCTTTTTCTCCATCTGCTGGTTGTTGACATGGTTATAACCTTCTATTTTGATTATGAAAATGTCTAAGAGTAAGAGCATTTCATTTTGTGTTGCACTGGAGAGTTGGGGCTTGATGTCAGCTACACTTTGCTACTACAGCACAATGTAGGTCAGGGATGGTGCTGTATATTTTCCAATACTGGAATAACTGGAGCTCTATTGTTTAATTGTGTCAAAATATATTACTCCACATCATGACTAATACTCCATATGAAACACAGTGGCACAAAATGGTGAGTTTCCCACCATTAAAATACTGTGCATCGTATGCTGGTTCGAATCACTCTGCTAAATCTAGGCCAAAAATGCTTTTACTTCTTTGTTCTCTTCTCAAGAAGGTCCATGGATCATAAAATCATGGAATTTAGGGGTTGGAATGGACTTTACAGATGATCCAGCCCCAACCCCTGCCCTGGGCAGGGACACCTCCCACCAGAGCAGGTTGCTCAAGGCTCATCCAACCTGGCTGTGAACACTCCCTGGGCAACCTGGGCCAGGGTCTCACCATCCTCAGGGTAAAAAACATCTTTCTCACATCCAACCTAGACTTCCCCTCCTTCAGTTTGAACCCATTGCCCCTTGTCCTGTCACTGCAGCTCCTAATTGGATGGATGAACTGTCTTTTACAATATGAAATGCCAAATAGTTTACTTCTCTACTTCAGCACCTTTAGAGGTGAAGATGCCTGTTCTTCTGGTTATATTTTGTTCATATCACCTCAAATCTTTTATCCTATATTCCTGGAAACATTCCTACCAGGACATAAACCCACCCAAGTTTTTCAGCTCAGCAAACTGATTTACTCTGCAATACTTACACAGGTTCACACATACTCACCTACAGAACTTCTCATGGTCTTGCTTCTAGTTATCTTGGGGATCTTTAGGCTTCTGAAAATTCCTGATGCACTTTGAGCTTTGCTTTCCACAGTCTCCTGGTTTGCTCTGGATCACGGGCTATGTCCATTGAGGCTGTCTCCTTGGCTTCCTGCACCTCTCATCTGAGCAGCTCCTGCACCCACCTTACATCTGCTGAGACAACCACAGGATTCAAACTAAAG
>NW_008649819.1:0-1827 GCF_000695815.1 Acanthisitta chloris
AGCCCCCCCCACAACCCCCTCAGCCAATAGGATCATCCCTTTCCAGCCCAAGCTCCCCCCACAAATATCTCAGCCAATAGGATCATTCCCCTGAGCTCCACCCCATTAGGCTCCTCCCACATCCCTCTCAGCTAATATTATCATCCCCTTCCGGTCTAAGCCCCTCCCACAACTCTCTCAGCCAATAGGCTCCTCCCTCCCGCCAAGCCCCACCCACCACGTCCAATGGGGAGTTGTCCAGGAGGCGCTGGAGGCCGTGATTGGCCACTCTGTGCGTGGCCACGCCCCTTAGGTGGCCCTGCAGGTGCCTGAAGAGCTGACGAAGGCGTTTGGGGCCTGAAACTGTCATGGCTGACTCCAACAGACGACTCAGCTCGGGGTCCTGGAGAACCTCCAGCACCGACCTGTAACGGCCAATCGGGAAACAGGGTCAGGGAGCAGCGGCCAATCAGCTCTCAGGGTCAGGGAGCATCGGCCAATCAGGTCACAGGATCAGGGAACATCAGCCAATCAGGTCATGGGGTTACATGGAGCATCGGCCAATCAGGAAAGAGGGTCAGGCAGCATGGACCAATCAGCAAACAGGGTTAGTATCCGTCAGCCAATCAGCACACAGGGTCAGGGAGCATCAGCCAATCAGGAAACAGGGTTAGAATCCTTCAGCCAATCAGCATAAAGGGTCAGGAAGCAGTGGCCAATCAGGTCATGGGGTTACAGGGAGCATCGACCAATCAGGAAACAGACTGAGAGAGCATCACCCAATAGGGAAATAGACTCAGGGAGCATCAGCCAATCAGGAAACAGGGTCAGGGAGCATCAGCCAGTCAGCAAACAGGGTTAGTATCCATCAGCCAATCAGCATAAAGGGTCAGGGAGCAGTGGCCAATCAGCTGACAGGGGCAGGGAGCATCAGCCAATCAGCACACAGCATTTACATCCCTGAGCCAATCCACAAACAGGATCCCACAGCACAAACCAATCAGCAAACACGATTCCACAGAATGAACCAATCAGCAAACAGGGCCTAGGAGCCTCAGCCAATCAGCAAACAGGGCCTAGCAGCCTCAGCCAATCAGCTTGCAGGACCAGAGAGCACCAACCAATCAACAAATGAGGCCTGGGAGCAGCAGCCAATCAGCCTCTGGGCTCGGATAACCTCACCCAATCAGCTCACAGCACTAAGAATCACCAGCCAATCAGCAAACAGAGCCTGGAAGCATCAGCCAATGAGCAGCCAGCTCCAAGAACCACCAGCCAATCAGCAAATGAGGCCTGGGAGTCTCAACCAATCAACAACCAGCTCCAAGAACCACCAGCCAATCAGCAATCGAGGCCTGGGAGCCTCAACCAACGAGCAGCCAGCTCCAAGAACCACCAGCCAATCAGCAAACGAGACCTGAACCCATCACCCAATCAGCAAATGAGGCCTGGGAGCCTGAGCCAATCAGCAAACGAGGCCTGGGAGTCTCAACCAATCAACAACCAGCTCCAAGAACCCCCAGCCAATCAGCACAAAACCCCAGAAAACATCAACCAATCAGCAGAGAGGGCCAAGCTGCAGCAGCCAATGGGAGCTGACCTTTGCGGGTGGGCGGGGTCCGAGGGGAGCAGCTGACCAATCAGGGCTCGGCAGAGGCTCTCGCAGGCTTCCGATTGGCTGTGGTGAAGCTCCTGCAGCGCCACCTGCAGGCAGAGAGCGGCGCAGGGCGGAGACAGCAGAGCTGGGGGGAAATGGGGAATCAGAGCAGGACTGGGGGGACTGGGACACCAGTAAGCAGGACTGGGAGGGACTGGGAGGGACTAGGAGGGACTGGGAGGGACTGGGAG
>NW_008649819.1:2122-2727 GCF_000695815.1 Acanthisitta chloris
ACTGGGAGGGACTGGGAGGCACTGGGAGGAATTGGGAGACACTGGGAGGGAACTGGGAGGAACTGGGATGAACTGAGAGGAACTGGGAGGGACTGGGAGGCACTGGGAGGGACTGGGAGGAGATTTGGGGGAATCTAAGGGGGTTTGGGGCGTCCCAGGGAGTACTGGGAGGGACTGGGAGAGACTGGGAGAACTGGGAAAAAACCAGTTAGGTCACTGGGAGGCACTGGGACACCAGTAAGGGAGACTGGGAGGGACTGGGAGGGACTGGGAGGAATTGGGAGGGACTGGGACACCAGTAAGGGGAACTGGGAGAGACAGGGAAGAACTGGAAGGGACTGGGAGGAATTGGGAAGGACTGGGAAGGACTGGGAGACCCGTAAGGGGAACTGGGAGGAACTAGGACAGCACTAAGGGGAACTGGGAGGGACTAGGAGATCAGTAAAAGGGACTGGGACGTCAGTAAGGGGGACTGGGAGGAACTGGAAGGAACTGGGAAGGACTGGGAGGCACTGGGAGGGGATTGGGAGGCACTGGGAGGGGATTGGGGAGAATCGGGACACTGAGGGGCACTGGGAGGGGATTGGGGGGGGCTGGGGGGGGGT
>NW_008649820.1:0-39445 GCF_000695815.1 Acanthisitta chloris
CTGTAAAGCTTGAATTGTTAACCACTGCAAATACCATTACTGCCTCTGCCTGCCTTCTTGGAGGGATGTTTTTTCTCCCTGTGTTTTCTGTAGTTGGTAGGATAGGATGGTTCAATGTAGTTCATAGATTTCCTGTGTTACTTTGTCAGAGAAATATGATGAAGTGCAGAAAATAATTGGGATATTTTAATTTAAGTCTACACCACTGGCAGTTGTAGGGCACAATGTGTTTTCTGGCATTGACTCATGGATATGAATGTTTGCCTGAAGCAGTGCTGGATAGTAACATACATACTCATGCGAAGTTATTTGCAGATATGCAAAGCACTGTCTTGGCAAGAAACAGTATTGTCTTTTTTTAGAAAACCCACGACGTAACTACTGTGTGAAGTATGGCAAGTAAAAACCTTTGTGGAGTCACATATTTTTCAGGGCATTTTTTTCTGTCAGCTAAAAATATCTTTGGACTCAAACTTTTCAAATCAAAATTTAAGTCTAGTAGAAGTCTGTGACTGAGGAGAAAAAAAGTTAGTCATTTGTTTCCCATGAGATTTGAACCTCTTTGGACTCAAACTTTTCAAATCAACAATTTAAGTCTAGTAGAAGTCTGTGACAGAGGAGAAAAAAGTAAGTCATTTGTTTCCCATGAGATTTGAACCATTTGCATCTGTTTGTAAAGGTGAATGGGACGTTCAGGACTTTGTGCCTTGAGCCCTCTGGGGGTGGTATGTGGGGTATGCGTGGGAGGAGTGAGATTGGAGTGGGTTTGTGGTGTGTTCACTGCGGGAAACAGGCAAGAAGGAGTTTGGATTTGGTTCTGGTTTCTGATTTATAAATTTTTTTTTCAATGCAAAAGGTACGTTTCTCTACTCTCATCACTTGTGGATTGAACTATACTTTACACACAAGTCCGTGAATATATTGTGGAAGCTTTTAGGGCTTTTTTTAATCAAAGGCTTGAACGGGTTAGTACCCAATACAATAGGGAAGGATAAGACAAAAGTTGCTTTAGTTTTGACTCTTTGATCCAAACTGGCTTCTGTTCCAACTTAAAAACATGCAAAAGCAGTTTTTAAACTCTTTAGCTTATTCTGCTGACTTGTCATATTCATGTTGGAATTGTCCAGGAATACTTCCTCTCTCAGGGACTGATATTGACTGACCTGCATAAACCACCCAATAAGGCAAAGTCCCACGTCCTGCACTTTTGTCACAGCAACTCCATGCAGCACTACAGGCTGAGGGAGGAGTGACTTGAGAGTTGTTCATCAGAAAGGGACTTGGGAGTGCTGGTGGACAGTGGCTCAAATGAGCCAATAGTGTGCACAGGTGGCCAAGAAGGCCAATGGCACCTTGGCCTGTACCAAGAATAGTGTGGCCAGCAGGACTAGGGAAGTGATCATCCCCCTGTATTTGGCATTGATGAGGCCACACCTTGAGTACTCTGTTCAGTTTTGAGCCCCTCAATTTAAAAAGCACATTGAGGCACTGGAGCAAGTCCAGTGAAGGGCAACGAGGCTCATAAAAGATTTAGAATACATGCTTGAGGAAGGGTTGAGGAAATTGGGTTTGTTTGGCCTGGAGAAGAGGCTCAGGGGTGACCTCCTGGCTCTCTGCAACTCCCTGCCTGGGTTGGAGATAGGCCTGCAATAAGAGGACTAGAGGGAATGGTCATAAACTGAGACAGGAGAGATTCAGATTAGATGTTAGGAAAATTTTTTTCAGTTAGGGTGATCAGGCACTGGGAGGTGGTAGAGTCTCCATCCCTGAAAGTGTTTAAGAAGTGTCTGGAACTGACGCTGGAGGATATGTTATGATTACAGCTGAGTGACAGGTTGGACTCGATGATCTTAGAGGTCTCTTTTAATCCTGATTATTCTATGGTTCTATGAAAGCAACTTGCTAAACCCTGTAATGAGTTTTACGTTGCCCCACATATATATATAGATAGATACCTACAAATTAAAAAATGAACTTAAATAGAAGTTGTGTTTTGTTGCTACTCATCTGGGACAAGTGCAAAGGAAAAGCATCACCTGAGTTTATAAAGTGCCCCTCTGGCCCCAGCAATATTATCAGTTATTGGAAGATAAAACCAGCCTGAGGGTTTTTGTTTTTTTTTTAAATTTGCTTTCCTATACCAGTATTAATAAGCAATGTGGCAAGAAACATTTTATTTGGTTTAGAAGCTGTTGTTCCAGCTTTCTGGATTATTTGTGTACTTCAGTATTTAATTACTTGCTTTATCTTATTGGCTTTTTTTTATGAACTGCAGTGTTCTAGAAAAAAAATACTTTTAGATTAATGATGTCTGCCTTTAAATTTGACTTTTCTTTCAATTCATGTTGCTGTAAAATTAGCTAAATTTAAGAGGAGCTGGAGACAATGTGCTGATGCCAAGGATGGACTGCACATATTAGAAACTTGCATTTTCATCAACAAGTGTAAAAATTCTATGGTCTCATTAACTGCCACTCTACATCTGGAATCCTATCTGAATAAAAATAGTAATGTTTTGCTTTTCTGAGACATTCAGCATTGCAAGCTCTGACTTCTGTCGAAGCTGCACCATCTGAGGTGCTTTTGAAAATCTTGCCAAAGTGTCAGGGGAGGAAAACAAAGATATCAAATTATCACTATGATTTCATCTTTCAAGGCAGGACTGTGGGGCACTAGGGAAGTGGCTTCATTGCAAAACAGATCATCCTTCTTTTCAAAACCCTCTCACCCTGTTCCTGTCTAATCCTCTTTTGACAGGAAAAATACTGTAATAATGCAAGTACCCTGAGATCTGTAAGAATGAGTGTAGATCTATGATATTAAAGAAAGTGCTGTTAGAACTGATCCTATGCATTAATGATGCACAAGTTTTACATCAAAATTGTCTTACTTTTATATTCAAATGGACAAAAGATGCAGGATGTCTGTTTTGGAGAGCTGAGGAGTGGGACAGAATGCTCAATGAGTGTTTCACAGGTTAGAGAAGGGAGAGCTTCTCGTGTATACTTCCTTTCTATGGGATGGCTGTATTCCTTAATTCTGCCTGTGTCCCTGCACCCTTATTGCTGCTCAGAAGACACAGGCCTAGCCTGGAAGCCTGCTTGAGCTGCCTGTGGACCACAGACAGTTGTAGAATCACTGGTTGCTCATCCTTGTCACTTTTATACCCTGTATGAATGCTAACTGGAGGCAAAAACTGTATGAAACAACTGATGGGAAACAGCTCCTTTTGATACTGCATATAAGCTCTTTGGGCAAGGATTTATTGCAGCTGATATTTATGCAGGATTTTGTAAAAGGTCTTTGCCTTGATGTGCTGGTACCTCATTACTGATGAGAAGAAAACTACAACTTTTGCTGCTCAAGTCTTTGGGAAATGCCAGATAATTTTCTGCCCAGTAATATGCTTTGGAAAATTTGCCCAAAGTAAGCTTACGTGTGTTGTGTTTAGAAGGGGGAGGATGTTCAGACTTACAAGGTATATTCAACATTTTCTGCAGACCAGACTGTTTTAAGATACAGCAATTGAATTCTCTGAAAGTCATGCTTCACTTTAGAAAATACTGGGATGTGTTTTTCTTGTGTCTCTCAGCTTGAGGGTTTAAATCAAACAATGAATCCTGAAGAAGTGTCTTTAAAGATTTGAAGAGATGGGCTTTAGAGTAAGCGTATCCTGCATTTTAAAGAAATTGACATTTGTGTCTTCATGTAGTTTTTTTATGCTTTCTGTGATGATGAGAATTAGTTCCAAGCCAGGCTGATAATCAAGTGAACTGAGTCAACTTTTGTTGAGGTTTCCAAAGCATTGCACAAGAGGTTTGAAGGAAAAAGTTTGGGGGCATGTGACAGTTAATCTCTTTAGCAGTAAGAATGAAGTTTAAGCATACTGTTGGAAATTTGCTCAGTTCTGTGCTGCTCTTTGTTTTAATTAACAATCTCCTGCATAGATTGGGAGCGTAAACTTCTTTCCACTTTAGTCCAATTAAATTATGCTTGGAAGCTGTCAGTGGTGGGGAGAACTCCTCCCTACCCCCCTTCTTTTAATTGTTCAGTGAGTCTGTTGAATAATGAAAGGATTTGCCTGACAGGGTTTTGTAGTGTTTCGTCGTCTTGATGAATTATTGCAGAGGATAGACAACAGTCTCTTGTCGAAAATGCATTGGAATGATTCATACAATTCCTCAGAAAGTGACAATGAAGCTCATTCAGCCTTTACACAGACTGAGCACAACATAGTTGCAGCTTACTTAATAACAGCAGGTATGGGCATTGGCAAATTGTTGCATAACTTTAAAAAATAGAACTTGTAGATCTGAATGCTCATTTTGTGTAGTAACAGCAATGGTATTTCATTTTGTATTAAACAACTGTCTGATGGCTTTTCTCCATATTTGTGGACAAGTTAGCAATCAGCAGCCTGACTGAAATGCGCAGAAACATCTGAAGTGTGCAGAACCAGCTAAGTTTTCTGCTCTATATTTGAAGGCAGTGTTGTGTCTCGAAAAATGTATTTTGTTGATATGTAATTATAGAAGAGAGTGAGAATTAATTTCTGCCAGCTTGCAGAAGAGATAAAAATAGGGCATAGCTGTCACATCTTGCATTTTTCTGTGATGTGCTCGAAGCTATCTTGAGGTTTCTCCTGGGCCACATGTTCGTAGTAATATATGTGTAGTCTGAGCATGTGAGCAGTGTCTGTTAGGGGGATGTAAGGGGAAGGGTTGGAATGTGACTTGGGAGGAGGGAGCTGGTCATTAATCAGAGAAGAGCAGACTCCAGTTGCAGCTGTATTTTTCACCAATGACACGTTACAAAAGCATGCTGTAAAGCTTGACATCATGTTAGTTCTCTCTGACTGCAGTGGTCTTTGGATAAACCTGAATGATTATAGAATTTTTCTTTTTTTCCCTTAAAACTCTCTTATTGTATAGCCACAACTGCTTCAGTAGTGCTTTTCTGAAGCACTGAGTGCTATAGCAATGAAAAAATCTACCTAACCAAAACCTGAAAACTACTGTGTTTAAAAATAGGCTTTCTGTATCTTTATTATGGAAAATCAAATTGGTTAATCGATACTTTATTAATAGACCTCATTAATAATTTATTCATAATTTTTCTAGAATTAGATTTTTAAATACTTTAGAATATTAATGTACTCTACACTTATATGAAATAGTACTGCTGATTGTTATTTAGCATATCTGTCTGGAGTGATGAGTATCAAGTTGCTGTTCTGCTAAAGAGGGTATTTTTGGAAGCAAAGACAATAATTTATTTCAGGTCTTTAGAGAAATTGGTCAAACAGCTACACAGATTTCTTAAGGAGCTGTAGAGATGGATAATGGTCAGGTATTGGAAGGCTAGATATACTCTGCAGTGCTGTCACACTATTTGCAGGTAACTGCAAACAGTGCTGCAAATAAGTGTGTGCCTGTTATATTTTGCTTAAACTTGATTACATTATATGTAACAATGTGGTCTTTTCAGATTGTTTTGATCCCATGATGGTAGAGATCAAAGGTGTCTGTGATCATAGGTGATCATGGGGTATCAATGGAATTAGCCAGAATCAACCCAGCACTTCTTTCTTAATCTTGCATGGAAATTAAATGTCAAAAAAAAAAGTTGGATTAATTTGTGGGTTGTTTTTTGTTTGGTTGGTTTTGTTTTGTTTTCTTTATTATAGTTACGGAGGTCTAGTAAGTCTTCACTTTCTTAATAAGGAATGTTTTTGACGGTAAGGGCTATAATATATTTGAAAATATGATTGATTGCTTTGCAAATGCTTCACCACAGCAAATCTCACATCTGGAGAATTTAAGCTGTGTAGATGTCTAAGAATAAGAATGAAGTCTGGATACAGTGTTCATCATTATGCTGCTTTTTAAAAGGTTTGAATGCTTCTCTCTTTTGCAAATAATTGCCTTGTTTTCTGAGAAGGAAGCAACTGTTAAGTATTGCACTGGTCAGTGTATTAATTTTTGTGATGACAACAGGGATACTCAGCCTGCAGGAAACAATATTGCCTCATGGATATCTTTCTGCTTATGGTGGTGAAACCTTTGTGAGTTTCAGGTATAATAAAAAAGGTACCAAGGTGACGGTGAAAGAAGATGGGTCTGGTTTTGGGAGTCCACATCCAGTATGACAGCCACTCACTCAAACTCCTTACACAATTATGCCTCAGATCTGTGATGACAAAAACTATAGTGTTTCAATTCATAGGTGAAACTTTTAAAATAAAAACAAATCAAAAGAAACAAAACCCCAAAACAACCCCAAAATTCTGAGGGACATTTCCATGGGTAATGTGTTGTTAGATTTGTACTAAAATAACATTCTGCTATGCACTTCTGTTTTCAGGTGCCCAAACTATACAAATATTCGTAAGTTTAGGCCTTGATTCAGTGATATAACAGTGGGTTAGCGAAAGTTTAGGGGATGGGAGTTTGCTCTGGATACCTCTACAACAGGGTGGAATCTGAAGAGAATAAAACAACAATATTTTTTTTATTTTGTGGCAATGCCTTTTAAACTTACTCCAAGAAGCATGCAGTAAGATTTGGCTAGGAAGGGGGAATGACAGGAGAAAAGGAGAATGTGGAGGTTTTAATATAGGTCACCAGAAAAAGCTTCCTAATGCACAAGGTCCTGAAGAGTGTCCTGGGCACCTCAAAGGGCCTTAAATCCAAAGCAATTTTCAGAGGGATTGGATATGAAGAGAGGAGAATGTTACATTTAGTCCTGTTTTAGTACTTGTGATGACTCTTTGACTCCTGGACATTTCTTGTGTTGCCAAATAATAGATTTCAGGCACAATTTGAATCAAGTCAGATAAAAAAAATTTAAATAGGTTAGTGAGACAGGAGCCATTTCAATGCAGAGCTGGACTTTTACCTTGGCTGTGATACAGACCTAGAGCTTGTTAAGTTTAGGAAATAGCTCTGGTGCAGGCCCAGCCTTGCCACTGTGGCAGGCTGCGTGGATCAGACTACTTGAAATAGCTTAGAAAATACAATTTGCAATAACCAGATGCTGGCAGAGCTTTGGGACCTCATGAGCAGAGTGGGGTTAGTCTGGCTATCTTAGTTGCAGCAAAGTCAAAGCTTGTATATTCCTTTTACCCAGGATTATTGTCTGAATCATAAAATCATAGAATCAATCGGGTTGGAAAAGACCTCCAAGATCATCAAGTCCAATCCTAATGTGTCTACTAGACCATGTCACCAAGTGCCACATCCAGTCTCATCTTGAAAACCTCCAGGGATGGTGAATCCACCACCTCCCTGGGCAGCACATTCCAATGGCTGATTACTCTCTCTGTAAAAAATCTCTTCCTAATATCCAACCTAAACCTCCCCTGGCAGAGCTTGGGTCTGTGCCCTCTTGTCCTGCTGCTGGTTGCCTGGGAGAAGAGACCAATCCCCACCTGACTCCAACCTCCTTTCAGGGAGTTGTAGAGGGTGATAAAGTCTCTCCTCAGCCTCCTCTTTTCCAGGCTAAACAATCCCAACTCCCTCAGCCTCTCCTCATGGCACTTGTGCTCGAGTCCCTTCACCAGCCTCATTGCTCTTCTCTGGACCCACTCCAGCACTCTCAAATGCACAGTGGAAACTCTCTGCTGAGAACAGTCAAATACACAGTGGAAACTCTCTGCTGAGAACAGAAGATACCAGGTGTTGGCAGGGGCCTTCTGCTAGATCAAGTGCATCATAAGCATCACTTTTATTTTTTTACCAGTCACCAATTTGCATTTTATTTTTACCATGGAAGTCAGCACTGTACTTGGTGGCTGGAGTGTTTGAAGTGTAATCCTAGGTGCATATGAATTTCTGCTGTGCTTGTTATTGCATTCAAAGTCCCAGGTTTGGCAAATGCTCCACTTTTAGCCCTTACTGAATCCAAGTGAAAGTTGCCTAATTTGAAAAGCTTTTCTCTTCTTTTCAGGTGTCTGTCCTCTTTGCAAAATTGCACTTGACTGACAATAAAGTTTGTTTATTTGGGACTTATGTATTGCAATAGGCTGCATTTTCTTTTGCATGTGTATTACTGGCTAGTGTGTATCTTTTGTAAAGTTTCCCCTTTTTCTGTTTTTGCAGGAGTGATAAGCATTTTCAGTAACATTGTTGTGTTAGGCATCTTTGTTAAATACAAAGAGCTTCGGACAGCAACTAATGCAATTATTATCAACTTGGCTTTTACTGACATTGGTGTTAGTGGCATTGGTTACCCCATGTCTGCTGCCTCAGACCTCCATGGAAGCTGGAAATTTGGATATACTGGATGCCAGGTATTGCAATTCAGTCAGAGACAAAGTTCAGGGCACTTAAAAGCAAACTGAGAAATAAGTAGTAGCTCTACCTGGTGTTAGTCCTTTTAAGAGATAAGATGGAGATGCAGAATTTGACTTTAGATCTGAAGCTGATGTTCTGTAATATCAACAATTCTGGAGATAGTATTTCATGTGTATTTCACTCTAAACTTCTATTTGTAACATGAAGACATTAAAGTGTAACCTTGTACCTATCAACTAGAGATTTTAAAATAGCTTTAAGAAGGCTTAGGAAATGAAATACCCAAATGAAGACAGTTGTAGCAGCACATGCACATTTGATGACTTATTTGAGTGTTAAAACCACTTTGGATGTGGCTACTGCTTTAATGGTGAGCATTACAGAACTTAATGGGTTCTGCTTGGCAAATACATGTTCTTTTGAACAGGACTGTTAGGATATTCAAAATGAAGGCCTGCAAGGCTATTGGTCTCCATTAAAGATTTAGTTTGGTTTTAATAGCTGTTTATTTTTAAGAATAAATAGGCTGAAAAAAAATTGTATGCCACAGCAGATAGATGGTGCACTTTGCTCACTGTGATTTAAATTTACATTATTGATAGACTGTTGGACTTAAGTGCCCAGGAAGATGAGTAGTAATGTGAAGGCATATGCTGAAAATGTATCTCAAGGCAAACATTATCAATGCTATATATTTTTGGACCTTTATATAATGGATGTTTATAACAATCTGACATCACTTGCCTCAGTACACACTTACTTCAAGCTCAAAATTCAGTCACTGTTTGACAGCAAGTCTCACTTTTAATATGTTTGAATCTAGACTAACCTGTAGGGTATTGTCACTGATGTGAAATTTCACTACCACTGCTTGAAACAGAACTCAGCTCAACCTGAACCAAACGAATCCTGTGAAATGAGATGGCTGACTGTCATGTGGTTCTATTAGATCTGCTTGTGGCAGGTGGTCTGGCACAGGGCTCTGGGGTGCCAGTGGTAACACAGCCCTCCCACTCATCCTTCCTGATCAGGCTGTCCATGGGATGATGGGGCAGGTGCACTTGGCACATGTTGGGATTACAGCATGTGTCACTCTGCAGTTTATCTGACACACACAAAAATGGGGCCAAGGGGAGCTAAGTAACAGAATTTCACATTCATCAAAGCCAAAAGTTTCTTGATGAAACAAATGCCTTCAGTTTTCCTTAACATGTATTGAAAACATGAAATGAACCTCTCCAAACCCTGAATCTCAAAATTTACTTGTTGAAGTATGGCATTTGTTTGATTTTTATACTACTCTTTTTAGGATTTCTGATGTGCACACAAGCAAGTTGCTTTTGAAACATTTGCTTTTTAATGTACCAGCTTCAAATTGCCTGCATTGAATTAGTTCCTTCAAGACCTTGCTTATGGAAAAGAACTGTGGCAAATTTGTGCTTCTACCTTTGAAAGATTTATCAGAAAGGATTTTCTTGTTTGCTTTAATTTCAGATCTATGCTGCATTAAATATCTTTTTTGGGATGGCGAGTATTGGTTTGCTCACTGTTGTTGCAGTTGACCGTTACCTGACAATCTGCAGGCCTGATATAGGTACTCTACTTATGGTAAAAAATTGTTCACTGATGGGATTCTAAGGGATAAAAATCTGATTTGATTGTATTGTTTTCTCATGAATGGCTCTGTAATTACAGTGCTGGGCATAAATTGATCCTACATTACGTGGTTAAGTAAGTTATCTAGTTGGCATGGATGGTACTGCTTGTGAAAGCAAATAATTCACATTTATTCAGGCTGTTATTCAGTTTGTCAGTTATATTTTCATGGCTGTTTTCAGTCTTTAGAAGGCCACATCCATGTACAGAAGCACACAAGAAGCCTCTGGCTGTGGCAGGTTTTGACCTCTGCAAGCTGATGTGTGTCTCTAGTGTTGTGCTAACACCACACTGCATGTTTTTCTCTCCTCTGTTACAGCTGTGTTGTAACAGTGAATTCCTCCCAAGGATGTACCTGAATGCACTGTCACACAATAAGCTTTTTGGCATGGGGTCAGGATCAGGTATTGCCTGTGTGCTGAGAGTTGGAATGGGTGATGGTATTTAAGTGGCTAAAAGGCTGGAAAGATTGAGATGTCATGCAGCAGTATGAAACATGCATGCTGCAGTGTTCAGGAGTGTAGCCTTTTATTAACCCCTAATGTGCTTTCTGGAAGTCACTTATTCTAGTTTGATGCTGGAAAGAAGCAATAGATGGCAATGGTTTGTGATTGTATGTGCTTGGCCACAGGAAGAAGAATGACTACCCGTAGCTATGCCACCCTAATCCTTGCTGCTTGGATCAATGCAGTCTTTTGGGCTTCCATGCCTACTGTAGGCTGGGCTAGCTATGCCCCGGATCCCACTGGAGCAACATGCACAGTAAATTGGAGGAAAAATGATGTGTAAGATTCCCCTTCACCCTTTCTTTTGACTTTGCTGTCTCATTGAAGTCTAAGATTATTTAATTCACCACTACATGAACATAACTTCTTTCTGAAGTGTGAAGCCTAATTTAAAAAAAATAAATTCAAAACAATGGAAAGAACATAGAGCAAATCTAGAAAAAACCCCCACAGGAATTGAGCCATGCTTGAAAACTGCAAGACTTACAGTTGGCAATAAAAAAAAATTAAAGCTAAAGAAAATTTTCTTATTATTTTAGAGCTTGTTATAAAATTTAATAATCAAATCAAAATACCAAATTGCTTAGGAACTTTTCCTGGATGGCTATTTGTAAGTTACTCTGTTTTGTTTTTCTGTCTTATCAGGTCCTTTGTTTCCTACACAATGAGTGTAATTGCTGTTAATTTTGTTGTACCCTTAACAGTCATGTTTTACTGTTATTACAATGTTTCCCGGACAATGAAACAATATGCCCGCAGTAACTGCCTGGAGAGCATTAACATAGATTGGTCTGACCAAGTAGATGTGACCAAGGTAAGGTAAATGAGTGTATGTTTTTTTTGAAGTGTGTTCTTTTGTTTAAAAGTCTTAGGGGCAAAGGAACAGTGCAGCTTTTCAAGCATTTCTGTTTCCTACATTCCCCCTTTTCCTTTCATACTAAATATTAACTCAAATTGAGCTTTGGTGAAAACCCTTGGCTTGACTTATAGGACTAGATTCTTTACTTTTGGCCTCATACTATTTTCCAAATTAATAGCTACTTTGAAAGCTGGGAACATCATCAATTTTCCTTGGCTCTGCACTTTGTCATTACATAGCAATGTACCTGAGAGGTGCCCTAGGAGAATTTTTATTCTCTGTGTCTGCAGAGTCCTTAAGCTTTCTGCTAGGTTCACAGGTGTATCTGGTCTGAAATGCATTGTTCAACTCTGATTTGAACTTGTGGCCCAGGAATTTCCAACTCCTGAGCTGTGTGATTCCAATCCCTTGTTCTTTTCAGTCTGTTGAGCTTATCTCTTTCTTATGTAAA
Organism: Acanthisitta chloris; assembly: GCF_000695815.1. Lineage (NCBI taxonomy): Eukaryota > Metazoa > Chordata > Aves > Passeriformes > Acanthisittidae > Acanthisitta > Acanthisitta chloris. The sequence goes on from NW_008649820.1 coordinate 11,767, forward strand.
CAGTAGCAAATGTGAGTTATGGCATGAAATAGTATATCCTGCCTGAAAGGTTGACATTCTTTTAATGTATAAAAGTCCTTGAGAAATATTGAAGTTCACTAGCTCCTTTGATTTTGTGTAAAGAGGTGATTTATGGTTGGGCATGATGAAAAAGTGAGAGAGAATTGGACAGAAGAGTATGTACCTATGTTTTATAATTACTTATCAATGCAAACTTGAAATTCCTTGGAAAACTTTCTCATTACTAAGTTCTGAAAAACAGTATTTTTGCCTAAAAAGACTAATGTGAGCATTTTGCTTTTATTAAGAACTTTCAGAATGCTTGAAACTGAGGATTTGGTTCTAAATTTAGACTCAGATTTGTGAAGAAAATGCATTTTTCCTGTTTTGCAGTTGAAGACACAGAGTTTTATTTAAAACAAAAATAGATTGAGGCTTTGAAGTTAAGCAGTATCCTTCTTTAGAACTGGACTGCTTGCTTTTCACAAAATAGCATCTTCTAAGCTTTCTATGCACCCAACAAACCTCTAAATGAAAGGCTTCTTTCTTATGTTATTATCAATAGGTATTGCATTTGCATTTCGATGGGAATGTTCTGTGAAGGCAGTCACTGCTTGTTTGTTGGTTCTGCTCCAGAACAGCTCATACAAGCCAGCCATTTACTCCTCTTTTCTCATTTTGTTCATCACTGAAGGATAGAATAAGGGTATAGGTACACAATTCTGGGGAATCCTATAGGTACAAAGTGCACTGCAGTTTTGTTTGGTTTTCTAGTGGTTTGTTTTGTCCACTTGATTAATTTGAGATTTCCATTCTAGTTTTCATTACTGATTCATGTCCCTGACAAAAGCCAGAAAAGTCTGTCTCAGTTGATTAACACTCCTACCCTCCCACTACCCCCAGTTTGTTGCTGTTCAGGTCTAGCTGTGGCATGGTGTGTTTTGGAGTTTGAGCCCCAACATGCTCAGATTGTTGTCAGACATGACTGCTCAGAAATCTCTTCAGTATGACACTTGAACGTGGCTATCATGCTTCATTAAACCAAGCAGATGCTTCTGGGTTCCTCAAGTATATGGTCTGAGACTTTGTGTCCTAGAACATGTACTTTCTTTTATTTAACTGTAGCATAATTAAGCCTTATTAAACATTTGTATTAACAACCTTATTAAACATTTGGCTTAGATTTTTGTCTCTGTTCATATTTACTGTTTGTAATAGCATCCCAGAGTGACTGTTGTGGGTGTCATCGTTCATGTGTGAAGTCCTTTCTGGTCATTTAAACTCCTCATGGACAGATTTGATATAATCAGTAATAGTGCTGACTTTGAAGGAATGAAAGAACAGCATGCCCAATACATGGCAGTGAGGTGTGCTATTAAAGTGAGATTTCATTGTAACCTGTCAAATTTTGTTAGGTGTGCTTGTTTATATCTTATTTCACTCAGGATAGCTCCATTTTCACACAGGTGCATGTGCTTGTGAGGTTAGGTTATGAGGTCTTCATCTTGAGGTAATACTGGCTGTGTGTCTGTTCCTCTTGTTTTGCAGATGTCTGTTGTGATGATTGTAATGTTCTTGGTGGCATGGTCTCCATATTCTATTGTGTGTTTATGGTCTTCCTTTGGAGACCCCAAGAAAATTTCTCCTGCAATGGCCATCATAGCCCCTCTATTCGCAAAATCTTCCACGTTCTATAATCCCTGCATTTATGTTGTTGCAAACAAAAAGTAAGTGTTCCTAATTTAGTGCCAGTCTACTTTATGATTTTAGCATATCATCTGACTGTAGAAGGATCATCTGTAAAATAAGACAAACTGATTAGTGTAGAGCAAAGTGTAAGCCACTGTTAACTTACCGAAGATGACCTTTTGGACAGGAAGGTCTAAAATAACTTGCTTTGATCATCATCAGAACCTACTGAATTTTTACCAAAGATGACCTTTTGGACAGGAAAGTCTAAAATAACTTGTTTTGATCATCATCAGAACCTACTGAATTGGCAAAGATTTTTGAGAACACATTAGCATAGCTTTTTTAAGAGTTTTGAAAGTTGCTTTGTGTTTTAGCAAGGGGATTCATTATGGAATTTGGGTTGCATCAGTAGCAGACTGGTTTTAATGACTGTGGCCAAAATGCATGTGGCTTAGTAACATGTAACTTCTGTAGATTTTCTTGCTTGATTTGGGATATATCATATTCTGACTGATTAGGATGGATTGATCATTTTTATAAAAGTAAATAAGTTAAACCCATTCTTCTGTTTTAAGCCAGCATAACAAATGCTCTAATCAAGCCTGTGCCTCTGACTGAGGACTGGGTTTTTCAAAGAGGAATTCTTCTTTTCTCTGCTACCAACCTTCAAGCAGAGCCTATGATCTCTGTCTAGGTAAACTTACCTGACCCTGCTGAGTCAATGAAAAAAACATCTGGTTTTTTCCCCACTCTGTAAGTTCACCTTTGTCTTGGCTGTACTCTCTGCTGGGATAAGCCAAAGCTGCCGTGATCCCTGTTGTAGAAGAAATACTGAATTAACCATGCATTCCTGTACATGGAAGTTAAAAAGACCTAGGTCTTTTTGAATTCCAAATGCATCTTTTTTTAATAAATAAGTTTTATTTAATAGTTAAGGCCAGCTTACCCAGTTTTTCTTTGTATTTGGTTCTCCAGCTAATAATTTTTCTGTTTTTCCCTTCTTGACCTTTGCAGGTTTCGGAGGGCAATCCTGGCAATGGTGCGATGTCAGACAAGACAAGAGATAACTATAAACAATGCCTTGCCCATGAGTGTATCTCAAAGTGCATTGACATCATAGAACTCCTGTCATTTGCCTGCATAAATTATATGGAAAGGAGTGAAATCTGGGTTAAAGTTAATTAATCTTTTGGATGATTAATCTTTTGTAATAATAATCTTCCCCATTCAGATGTTTTCTGTTAATTACAGTAATCTTTTTAGATAAGAAAGCAAAAAGACAAAACCTGTTAAGACTTTAGTTTTGGAAAGTGAGGTTTATTGGCCCAATATGTCTGTCCCAAACAAAAAAGGCAAGTGAAGTGACCACTCTGACTCTTACAGAGTTGGGCAAGGTGACAGAGGGGCCAGAAGAGACTGAAGCAGGAATTACTTAGGTTCAGTAACCCTAGATTTTACATCTGTAATTCCTTTCAAGAATTACTTTCCATCAACTTCCCTTGAAAGTTTTTGCAGACTTGAAATATTCTGTATTCTCCCTGTGGGTTTATACATCCATACCAAGTGCCCATGTTGATATGCTTTGTAAAGTTCTGTTTCTGTGAATATGTTAGTATGTCAAAATACCTAGCCAAACCCTATAGAGCCTATTATCAGCTTTTTAGGGTGTTGAAGGTGTTTCAGGATATTTAAAGTATTTTTAAAATTTTGACTCACAGAACCAAATTAGTTTGTAGGAAAGATAGATTTTTTTTTGTTAGCAGCATGTTTCTAGTGCTTGTGACTGCATAGCAAATCCTAAAAATGAGACAAAATATACTCTAAAGCTCAACATTTGGGAGACACATAAAACTGAGTAAATGTTTATGGTAATTCCTCAACACTTCTAAGTCAATCTTAAAGTTATATAAGTCTGATGTGTAATTTTCAAGAAATACCTTTGGCAATATAAGCAATGGGTTTCTTCAGGATGAAAAAGATGACTCTGTATAGATCTAGATTCTATTATTATATATATATGCATCTGAAGTTTGGCTTTGCAGTGTGTAACTTATTTAAAATATATGTGCATTTTTGGCAAAACCCTGTTTTACAGGATTTTTTAAAAGCACTGGAATCTAGGCTTCTTATTCATTTGTATTTTTAGTATTAAAGAAAATTACATGTAATATCCTTGTGGTGTACTAGATTTCCTTCAGGAACCTTGGAACACTTTATGGACAGTAGCGAATGCACTTAGAAGAAGTAAAGTGATATTTTATTACACACTAACTCTACAAGCTACATATTAAAATAGCCTTGAAACATCCTGGATGTGATTTGAAGCAGAGTGTGTTGTTCTGACAGAATAAAGAATGAGCTGGTTTAACTGATCCCATTCAGGATACATTTGAAGGTTAAGCAAGTGCAGATCTCAGCTAATCTGTTGTAATCTGCTGTTACTAAATGGATGTCTACATTCACATTCGCAGCACACTGCACATGAGTGCCTAGGAATAAGTTTTCAAATTTTTTTCATATCAGTTTTTCTGGGAGGAAGCCATGTATCAGTTTATTTACTTCTACCTCCTAATGAGCTTTTTTGAAGAAGTTCATGGCTTTTGTCCTTCACAATGCACTTGTGTTTACCATGGCAGAAGTGATGGCACTGGAACAAGGTATATATTTTATTATTTGTTATATAGGGCAATTTATAAGGAAAAGGGTTGAAGAAATTGGAGATAACATTCTCATGCGTTGCAAATTAGTTCTAGCACTGTTGAAATAAAGGTTTATTTTACACTGATTCTATGGCTGGCAGCATTTGTGTGTAGGAGCAGATGGTGATTATGGCTTTGTACTTAGCAAATAGCTACTCTAAATCTTCATTTTTTGCAGATGGTAATTTCTTTCTACTCTGTGATTTTCCTACTATTGTAATGTCCTTTCTATTTCTACAAACTAATTAACTGATATAAGGTGATTCTTGTTTAAATAAAAACAGTAGTTTCTTATTTTTAAATATACAGTAAATCATAAAATTTTTGGTAATAAGGGCATTGATTTGAAATGTGGTGACCTTGTATGTCATGTCAATTTTTGGAGATGATACTCTTTGTCACTGCTACTTATTGTTGCAGCCTGTCTGGTGTAAAGCTGCATGAGGAAAAGTAAAATAGAGGAAGAGTCTAGTTGCTACTTATTGTTACAGACTGTCTGGTGTAAAGCTGCATGGGGAAAAGTAAAATAGAGGAAGAGTCTAGAGGAAAGGGGCAGAAAATTAAAGATAGACTTATTGAGGGCAGGAGAATCTTCAAGCTAATATGTGTGAACAATATATCCCAAAGAAATGCAAATATACTGGTTCCTGAGAATGCTGAGAAATCCCATTTTCCTGTAATCAATGGGAGTGGAAAGTTCTTAGCACCTCTATGAAGCAAGTAATTTGTATGTAGAGACCAGAAAGAGGGCTAGAAACTCTTTACTGAAATATGCTTTGGTATTTTCAATTTTCTGTCTATTCTGAAAGTTAAGTATAGAAAATACCTTGAATCTTCATCATATAGAAAAACAAAGATTAGTAATACTATATTCTGAATTTTAGTAAATTAGCTGGCATGCAGTTCCTGCTTGAGATACATGCATGTATTTTCCTTGTACAGTGGCTTCTGTTTTTCAGTTGTCAGTAGATTGAGAGATGGGCAGAGGAAGGTGCTTACATGCTTTAGGATTAAGCAAATCTGGATTACATGTGAAAGTATAATGTCTGTTTTGTATTTTTTTTCTCTCCAGAAACTCCTCATTTCTGGAGTTTGTTCAACTTTTAAATGCAGAGGACTGTCCCTGATCTGTTGTTCTCTGTTCTGGTAGTAGTGTTGCAGAAAGTAATAGCATTTGCATTTAAATCTGAAGTTCAGATTTCTGAAAAAGAAATGCTGATATCTGTCTCCATTTATTTATTCATTTATTTATTCTTATGCTAGGTCTGTACTCTGTAATGATCCTGACATGTATGAGATCCCCGTGAATGTTCCTGTGGATACTGTAAAACTTCGTATAGAGAAAACTGTCATACGAAGGATTCCAACTGAAGCCTTTTACTACCTAGTAGATCTCAAATACCTGTGGGTAACTTACAATTGTGTAGCCAACATTGATATCAGCAGTTTCTATAACTTGAAACAATTGCATGAGCTACGGCTGGATGGTAATCTGCTCTCGACTTTCCCTTGGGAATCACTGGCAGAGATGCCCAACCTACGGACTCTCGATTTACACAACAATAAAGTTACCAACATTCCCGCTGATGCTGGCAGGTACCTGAAAAACATCACCTACCTGGACATATCCAGCAACAAGCTAACCACCTTGCCATCAGACCTGATGGATATTTGGCCCCCCTTCTCAGGAATTTCCCAGTCCAAGAACACGGACATTCTGGTGACACAGAGAGCCATTCTGGGTACGTTAAAGAGACTGTTTCATTCCTTACTAAAATGTACCTAAACATTACATTGCAAGTGAGAGCAGGTAGGGGACCAGCCTGGGATTCAGGGGAGTGGGTTTTATCCAGGTCAGTCTTCTGTTTTACTTGGTTATTATTTATTTATTTTCTGTTAGTGACAGAAAACCATAGAATGAAGATAGTGACCTCCATGTATATTATTATCTCAAGGTTATAAAACTGAAGTAAAATCTATAAGCATACAGTCTACAGGAATACAGGCCATGAAAAGTATTAAGTATCCATATAAATGCAGGACTTATATCGTGTTTCTGAAGACATTTCCCTCATGACTATGTGTTTGCAATTGCAAGAGTGTCTGTTTGCAACTGGTTGTGGTTTTTCTCCCAGTGGCTCACAAGCCAAACAAGTAGCTAGAGGTGATGCTTGTATAAAGCCTGTCCTGTGACACAATGATGCAGGTAGAGTTAGTGGCTCAAAAGAGGACAACTCTGCTCTCCCCAGGATCCCTTTTGACCTTGCATTACTCTAATGCTCAGTTGTTGTCCTGAAGTTTTTCCCAATTTACTTGTTCTGTATGAGAAAGAGTAGGAATTTGATCCTGGCAGCTACATGGTACTTTTAATAATGTTTAAGGTAAGTTTTTAAAAAAAATTTGGCCAGACTCCACTTCTTAGTCTTGCAGGTGACCTTTTTCTCTTCTGCAGTCTCAGAAGTTGGCACTATGGGTATTCTTTTCTGTCTCTTTTTACGTGTAAGTGCATGTTTTGATGTTTTTGTAGTGTAGCATGTGGAAGGGAGGAAATCCAGCTGGCTGTCTCTACTGGAGTAGTTCTATAAGCACTGCTAAAGATCTGCCCTGCCTTGTACTGCCCAGTATTTCCAATTTCTTGATCTAAACCCCCAGTACTCAGTGTTTATTTTTTAAGCTGCTTTGTTTCACAGCAGAAGCTGCAGTTGGAAATTCTCATTCAGTTGTAATTGTACATAAGTAACTTAATAGGTGCAAGTAGGCTGAACAACTTCTTCATATGCATGGTAACTGTGGGTTTGCAGCATTAAAGGGTCTTCATTCATTCAGGATTTAAAAAGAAAAAAGGAAATGCTGTAAAAGTAAGTCCATCTCAGTACTCCTTTCCCTGTCCCCACACTGAAGACTACAGGACGCAGTAAAGTAGGAGCTGACTAGGATAGATTGAATCTTCCTCATGATCTTGTGTGGGAGTCTCAGAGGTTAATTGGTTTCCCTGTCTTACATAGTCCTCACCACTTAAAAAACAAAACAAAGGAAAAAAACCAACCCAAAAAACAAATTCCAAAGAAACTTAAAACTACACACACTCTTCTGTCCTCCTCTTACCCCTGGCTACCATCTGCAGACTTCATTGATAGAGGCACTTTGCCAACCTCCTCTAGTCCTGGCAAACCCTCTGGTGCCAGCATTGGGTTCTCTAATGACTTGGAATGTATCCTTTGGACCATTTTCTGTTAGAAGCTACAACTGTGTTTTAACACAGATGTCCAGAGAGGAACACACAACTGTGTTTAAGCAGCACATTTCTTTTAATTTTTATTTTTTAAAATGTTGGGTGCTGTGGAAGGCTCTATGCTATCATAGATTTGTATCTGAGAATGCAATCTGCCAGGTAGTACTTTCATTGTCTTGTGTTGAGTAAATCTGCCATAAGTAAGCTGTCAATAATAAGCTGAATTTTTTTTTACTGACATCACAACCTTCTGATGAGTATATCTCAATGCAGACAGACAGTGCTTGCTACATAAGAAATTCTGTAGTGAATAAGAAAACATCCCCTTCCTTTGGAGATTAGAAAGTACAATGCTCTTTATGTCATGAGTTATTTTGACAAGTTTACTTAGTCTCCACTGAATGTTAGTTTTACTGTCTTTATTAGTGGAGCTTGAGAAGTTGTAGTTACAGCACTTGCACTCACTGGTGCTGTTGATGGGCTGTTACAAAGCAGTTGTTTTTCAGGAATGAATGGTTGATAGAAACGATCAGGCTAGAAAGATGATTTAGGAGTTAAGGTGTTGCTATAATGCTCCAGCTTTCTTCAAGGAGATGTTGGCATGACAGGAGCAAGATGTGCTCTGTGGCATTGCTTCCTCTCTGACACCCCTCCTGTCTTGGGCATGCTGGAACTTGAGGGAGGAGAAACATGTCCTATAGATACTCTTCTCCTCTGAGGTGGAGGTAAGGATCACACAGGTGTGTTATCAGGAAGGATCTAGGCTGCTGGGATGCAGATCCAGAGGAACTGAATAGTTCTTGTAAAGTCAGTGCTGTTCTTAAAGCCTGTGGCCAGACCATCCCAGAGCCTTCTGTGGTAACCTCCTCCAGTGCTTATCTATCAGGATAGTGTGAAAGTTTCTCCTAATATCCAACCTCAATCTCCCTTACTGCAAACTAATCTGATTACCTCTTGTACAACAGGAGATGGACATAGAGAAAAACTAATCACCATCTTTTACAGTAATCTTTCAAACGTTTTCCTTCCCTGATCACCATCCTAACTAATCACACCATTTTTTTCACTGGCTTCTAATATAACATGAGGTGTGGTTTTTTGTTGTTATGGATTTGGGTTTTTTCCTTCAGTTTTTCTACCATAGTTACTGGTTCCCTTTTGACTCCCTCAGGATTTTAAAGAAAAGGTTTCTCTTAAAATATGATGCTCACAATTGCATGCTTTTATGCTCAAGAGTGTCCTATGTGCCCCAGCCATTCTCCATGAGAGCATTCAGCCTGTCCTATGTACCTACATGGAATGGTAAATGCAGCCAGAACTCTGCTAGAAGCTGGAACCTAGAGCAAATAAATTCTGGTTTTGGCTAGTCAGGAAATGAAGTAATGTGAGAATGTCATTGCAACCTGTATAGCTGTGCTTTTGTAATATAAATAGCAAGGGTATATAGTGTGCCTGAATGGCTGATAGGCATGCAGAATGGTTTGGAGGCACAAAGCCTGCTGCATTTGCACTGGGGGAAAGAACGGATAGAGAGCCATCCTTGGTGTAGTCTCATCCATAAGGCTTTCAGGGAGCAATCCCTGGAGTGCAAACTGTCCCTGAAGCCACGTCCACCTTTGTCTTGGAATGTGCCCTTTGGAACAGTTCAAACCAAAGCAGTGGAGCTCTGTTTGAACTCAGTGAGCTGACAGCCAAGCAGTGTGAATGACTGAGGGACCTGAGTGTGAGTTCTGGTCATCTCTTGGTTACTTCTGGAACCATAGCCTAATAGTTTGGTCCAAATCACAGCTGTATCTGCATTGGCTGCTGTACCAAAACTGAAATTTCTGGTATGAATTATGACAGTAGCATTTTCTGTAAGGGAAAATTTAGTGAGTCACTGAGAGGAACGGAGGAATCCAGTATTTGATAGGGTGGCAATTAGATGAGATCTTGCCTCTGTTGCATGTAGATGTGCCAAAAATTTGGTGTGCTGCAGGTCCATCAAACTCCCAGCCGTTATGCTGGGTCATTAGGTTAGCTACTGCTTTTCTTGAAACAACTCCCTAGCAATTACTGTGTGTAGAAAACACTGGGACACAGAGAGGAACGGAGGAATCCAGTATTTGATAGGGTGGCAATTAGATGAGATCTTGCCTCTGTTGCATGTAGATGTGCCAAAAATTTGGTGTGCTGCAGGTCCATCAAACTCCCAGCCGTTATGCTGGGTCATTAGGTTAGCTACTGCTTTTCTTGAAACAACTCCCTAGCAATTACTGTGTGTAGAAAACACTGGGACACAGTGCAGGACATGGACTTTCCTGTTTCCAACCATGGATCAACAATTTTGTGGCTTCAGTTACACGAAAGCTTGGGTAGGTTAGCCCAAACTGTGGTGATTATTTCTATCAAGACTTGAATATTTCACATCATACCATGTTTGCATCAACTGAAAAACATCATATTACACAAGTTCTGGTCTGAGTCTGGTTACTGATTTACACAGGAAATTTTGCTCATAGCTCTTTTCAGTGCTAAAGTCCATATTGACACAGCACAGGGAAAGCTTTCTTACTGAGACTAGGAAAATGTGCATGCACAGACACACATATACATGTGTTTGCCATTGTACATGCAAACATACATATAAATGTGTGAAAGCAAATATAAAATATGCAAAATTTAAATTAAAGAAAGGTTTTTTTTTATGGCAATTTATAATCCATATTTAATGTTGAAATACACTGTGTTGGTATATTACAATTTATAAATATTTATTTATGTCTGTTTTGCCTTGGTTAGTATTTATTTCTCAAATCAACAAGCTGCCTTAATATTTCTACAAAAAAAGTTCAGGGTTTATAAAGACTTTCTGTTTCATCAGATAAGCATGCCATTGGAGAATTTTTATATTTATTTTTGCTTCTTAGGAAATTCCTGAGGGATTCCATCTCATTCATTTATTAAATCTCCCTACTTTTCTCTGGTTTCTTAATTTTTTTCCTTTTTTTTGACCTTTTATTTATTATTTTATGTGGTTTTTCTCACTTCTGCCATCTTGTAAACAAAAGCTGTTAAATTTCAGAAGACATTTTGGAGCTGGAAAACTAGGTTTGCATTCATATTTCTGTTCTCTTCAATAGCTAACTGAAGTATAATGCAATTTCAGTGTTTCATCCTTGGTTCCAACTTGACAGTGCTTTGATCTTTTAATTTTTTGGGAATTCACATGGTTTGATGACTTACAATGGATAAAAATAATGTGAATACTGTCAGATGTTAGCAAGACACAGATAAATAGAAGGGATATGCCATGGAGGCAAGGAGGGAACTTCTGTAGCTCTATATATTATATGTATAATATATAAAGTCCTGCTTCTGTATAATATATAGGTTTTGCTTCTTTAGCCAGTTCCACTTGAAGCATGATGGATGAGGCAGATGAAGTGACTCACATGAGTCTCTCTTTGCACAACACACAGAAGTACAGAGTCTTCTTGGACTGCAGCATTCTTCTGAAACTGAAGCCACAATTTCAGAATGACCTGAAGTGGTCAAATCTGTGTCCCAGACTGGATTAAATAACCATCCAGTCTAAGGACTGTTCATGTTTGCTTCATCATTCCTTTTATTTTGTCAATTTCGGCTACTTATTGTGATAACTTTTGGTTTTCTTTGGGACACTGGGAGAATATGAAAGTCATATATAGGAACATCCATATGAGGAAAAGTATCTTCACTGAAAGGGTGGCCAGGCATTGGAGCAGGCTGCCCAGGGAAGTGATAGAGATGTGTAGATGTGACACGTAGGGCATAGCTTAGTGGTAGACTTGGCAGTGGTTCGTTACCGATTGGACCTGATGGTCCTAAAGGAGTTTTCCAACATAAGTGATTCTATGATTCTATTTCAAAGGCTTTTGAGCACTTCTCGTAGGTTAGAAACAATGATAAATGGCTTCCTTTCGTGCAATAATGTTTGTAGGATGCAGAAAGGTGGAAGAAGAAATATTTTCAACAGTGGTCAATGTAAGGGAGAATCTGCTGCCTAGTATGTGGGACAGGAGCTCTACTGATGCTGCAGCTCTGGCCTGATTAACACTGTGCACCCAGAGTTTCTGCCCTGCTCTCTGCCTGTAGCATAGCTTGCCTCTGCTTCTGTCCTCTACATAGCACAGGGGCCACACTGGGAGTTCACATGCATTTTAACAGCATTTGTTATGGACAAACTCTGGCAGTTGAGGTCTTGTTTCAAGGGAATTCTGCCTTCCTTCTTATACATTAGGGGTGTTTAATTCTCAAATGCTCATGTAGTCTATCTATAAACATAGTGAGGAAAATTGACCCCTTATATGCAAGTGAGAATGAAAAAAAAAGAATGTTACAGAAGTATTGTCACTAATTCTAGCTACAAACTAGAGCTTCCCTAATTGAAAAGATGAGCACAAATAGTTACAGACTTGTGCTTGATTGAGCAGAATTTTTATAAGCACATACAGTTGATGTGCTTAAATACTGAAAACATTTGGATGGTCTCTCTTTTCCTCATGAATATGTATGTGAAATTCGCGGGCAAAGTTTTGTATTTTGGAGAATTTGTTTTTATTTTTTTGAGGAAAAGCAGTTGCTGATACAGTTTCCTTGTCTTCTCCTCTGTTCCAGTGAGCAATAAGTAGTGAATAGATATAAAATCTCTTATGTCTGGAAGGAGTGAAATTGGATTGTGATGTCAAAGTCATGGAATCTCTCCAGGTCAAGTCTTGTTTTAAAGAGTGGGGATTAATTGGGGTTTACCTCAGTTTTAACCAATCACTGCCATTGTGCTTAAAATAACCTAATCTTGGTCAGGCAATAAAAGGAAACAGTAGTTAATTATTCATGTATTCTTTATTCTGTATCTTTTTTTCCAGAACAAAAACCAAAATTCTTCTATTAGCTGTTTTGATAATTCTTAACAATACACACTTAACAATATTAGCTGGTGTTTCAAGCTTTTTTTAAAATATTTTTGGACTAATATGACTTGCCTGTTGCACTAATCAGTAAATACAATAGCGAGGGGTTCTTGCATAGCATCCTGTTTCAGATCATCAGTTTTGTTTATTAGTAGTACTTGAAAAAAAATAAGAAATGTACAGCCAAAAATATGAGGCAAATGAGAAAATATTTGAACTCATGAGTGGTATTCTCTGTGATATTTTACCTGGTGAAGCCACTGTTGCTCTATGAAGGTCAACATAGTGGAGTAATGAATACCAGCTGAGGATTGAGCCTTGTATTCCTCAGAAATGACTATTCTCTTTCCACATAATAAGTCCACCAAAAGGAAGAAGCCTTTCATTGGAAGACCAGAATCAAGAAGCAAATGTTATAGCCTCTAATAGAAGCGAGAGAGAGTTTTTGTGTGCCATCATAAAAATACTGTGGCCATTGAGGGGTTTTGTGATCCTTTCTGTTTTCTACTCTTCTGCTATTCTTTATGAGTATATTTCAGAGGTTGTACTAAACTGAACCCAGATTTCTAACAATATTGGTATAGTTCAGAGCCAGATAAGAATTCTATTGGCCTAAAGCTTCTTCTCCTTAGCCTTTATCCTTTCTTCAAGGGGCAGAGATGTTGGTGTAAGCTCTAAACCCTTAAATAATCATGTTCTCTGCAAGTATTGAAAAGAGGGTCAGAGAAGATCACACTGTGAGAGCCCAGAGGAGGACTAAAAGGAGAGGAGAGTGAAGGGAAGCAATAGCCCTGAGAAGCTCAGTTTCTAGAAGGCACAGGCAGGTAAAATGTATCATCACTCTTAAGACATCTTTTCAAAGTGTTTTTTCCTAGATAAATAGGAAATTTAAGCAAAGATAGTGCCAGTATATTACTATGCTCCTGTAATGTTCTGTGAAGAAAAAGTTTAGATTAATAAACATTCATACTCTTCTCCCTTACCTTTAAAACTACTCGCCCTCCAATCAGCTGAACAAAAAAATACTGATTGAAAGAGAAAAGATTAACTCAATATAGGTCCACAGTTGTCCTTGATTGTACTTAGTGATAGTTATGCATCATACTGTAATCACAATATCCATATATTGGCTGACAACTTTTTTTCTTTCCTTTCCCTCTCTGCTCCAGGTTTTCAGGACAACCCATGGTTTTGTGATTGTCGCATATCAAAGCTAATTGAATTTTCCAAAATTGTGGACAACTCAGTTGTACTTCTTGATCCACTGATTTCATGTAGTGGACCTGAGAGCCTGGCAGGAATCTTGTTTCAGAGAGCTGAGTTAGAGCAATGTCTTAAACCATCTGTGATGACATCAGCAACAAAAATCACTTCCCCTCTGGGAAGCAACGTTCTGCTACGCTGTGATGCGACCGGGTACCCAACACCGCAGCTTACTTGGACTAGGTCAGACAGTATACCAGTGAACTATACAGGTATAACTGCTCATTTATAGAAACGGGAGAGCCAAAAATTGTTGGGTTGCTTGTGCTTTCAGATCATTATAATGAGTAACAATGGACCAGGTATTGCATCAAGCTGGCAATCATAAATGTGCAACAGCTATTATGAAATTCTTTGTCTAGTTCTTGTGCTTAACAGGTCCAACTGACTGTATTGATTCTGGATGTGGTCTGTGATAAGAACAATGAGTGTGGAAGGGGAAAATGCAAGAAAGGGGGGGAAGAGTAAAGGGAAGTGGTGGTTGGGTTAGTTAGACTCTAACTTAGAAGCTGAAAAGCAGAAAGAAGAACTTATTACTGGAATCTCTGTCTTGTTTCAAAATGTTCATATCAAAAAAGCCAGTGAGGCCATAACCATGACACTGGAAACTCAGTGTTGTAAACATAGGATTTTCCAAATTCATGTTTTCTATGTTATTCACAAATATTGCAAGACTGCCATTCTAGCTGCTATGACAGATATTAATGTAGTAACTTAAATGTAAAAAATATGTCTTGTTAACGCCAAGTGGTTAGCAGTTATCATAGGTCTGAAGAAGGTAATTGTCCAGAGTACTGAAATATCTAAAGGAAAAAGTAATTTCCAACAGTGTTTTAAATGGCTAGTATGGTCAGTGTCACTTGAAGTCAGTGAGACTTGTATTTATGAGTCAATAGCTGCTATAAGACATTTGATTTTGCTTTATGTGGTTTTGTTTTACCTAGTGAAACTGCAAAATATATCATAATTCCTCCAGACATTCATTTCCATTTTGACCCAAGCTGAGAACTTTTATTTACTAATATAATATGGCAGGGAAATCTATAGTTTGTGTTGGGAGTTTGGTTTGATTTTGCTTTCTTTGTTTTGTTTGTTCTTTGTTTTAGAAAGTTTAATACGTGTGATTCCTTTTGGCAGAAATAATGTAAGGGAAGCAGTAGTGTAATAATGTTTGCTTTATTTTTACTTCCCATTCATAATGTTTTACTCTTTGCATTTTCCTGTAGTAATTCACGAAACACCTGGAGAGGGTGTCAGATGGTCCATAATAAGCTTGACAGGGATTTCATACAAGGATGCAGGAGAATACAGATGTAAAGCCAAGAACTTGGCAGGAATGTCAGAAGCTGCTGTTACTGTCACAGTGGTTGGTGTAGTTACTACGACTGTGTCACCACAAAAGTACGGAAGGAAGCAAGAGGCTGAGAAACAGAATACAACTCAGGAGGAACCCAAGCAGGAACCTGAGAGGACAACCACACCTCTTTCCACCACACCCACCACCACAGTACTGGTTAGCACTGAGACGTCAACTGGCCTCACATTAACTGACAAGAAGCAATCCAGGCCCATGTTCGATGGAAAGAAAAGTTCAAAGGTAGTGGCCAATGGAAACAAAAAGCAGCTTGGGGAGATAAGCAAGAAAGGTGAGAACACTTCATTGAATACATCAGGTATAGCTGAGCAAAATGTTACTGTGAAGAACCTAAGAGTGATCAGTGAAACTGATGAAAGAGTGACCTTAACTTGGAAAACTGTCAATGCCACAAGCAACTCTGCAGTGACTGTGTTATACTCGAAGTATGGTGAGAAAGATATGTTGCCTCTGAGCACTGATTCTAGCAAAAACAAAGTCACAATTGATGGTTTGCAACCCAGTACTCAATATATGGCATGTGTCTCACCCAAAGGAGTGCCACCTACAAAAGAACAGTGTGTTATTTTCTCTACTGATGGGTTAAATGATGAAAGTGACTCTCAGTTTTCTATCCTGGTAGTGGCCAGCAGTGCAGCATGCGTGGTCGTTTTACCTGTGATATTTCTTTTACTCTACAAAGTTTTAAAACTTCATGTGAAGCCAAAATCTGCAAAGGAAGCTGACCTTGCAAAAGAGACCTATGTGCAATTTGAAACATTGTCTCTGAAGCCTCGAACAGTGAATACAGGAGAGCAGCTCTGGGCACGAAGGTACACAGATGAGTCAGAAAGACTTCTCCTTTGCTCTAGGTCGAGCATGGATTCTCAAATGACCTTCAAAAGTGAGGGCTCTAGGTCTGAATATCTGTGTTGAACATGGATGAGGGTGGATACGGAAAAAATAATAGGCAAAATTAATCCAAAATCATGATACTGCATCTGGAAGCAGATTGATGCTGAGTGGTATCAGAACATATTATCTGATATAATACAGTCTACTGGATGAGTAGGGTGGTAGGTAGGAGGGAGAATGGAAGAAAATGTTGCCCATTTATTTTCTTTTTTATATCTTTGTCACTTTGGATGTGAATGATCAATGTTCTTCAAAGCATAATTACAGCCTGAAATGGTTCCCTGGTTTAAAATCTTCTATTCTTTGTTTTTTTTTAAAAAAATGTTCTGTTTTCTCTTCTCTCATTTTAGCATATGATGTGCTAATTGCATGTATCAAACATTAATCACAATCTTCATGAAAGTGATTTACTCAAAAATAACAGGAAATCAGTTTAAATTGCTTTTATTGAGGACAAAACTTTATTTGAAAAAACAAGTTTTCTTCTAGCATCAGCTCGTGCTTTGAGACATCATACAGCTCTGTGTGTCCAGTATCATGGATTGTAAGTGTTCTCAGGCCAGTCAAGACTGAAGCTAGGCAGCCACAGCTTATAGGCTCTTAAAAGGTACAATAAACATCATATTGTCATTTTGCAGATGCTATGGCAAGGGGCAAAGGAGCTTCTTTAGTATTCTGAAGCTCAGGTAAGATATCAGAAATTCTCTGAGAGACACTAGATATTAATAATGTTCATTTACATCAAATGATCTTGTTGCAAAATCTCAGCCTTAGAATTTACTTGGATGCATCTGTCTATATACCTCAATTTCAGAAATCTCTGTACAGAAAATGTTGTGGTACTATGTAATACAACACACACTCTTTTATATGTCTATATATTACACAGATATTGTATGTAATATTAGGCACTACACTGTAGTAATATAATAGATTTGAGATACATTGAGAGGAGGTTTTGTCCTCAGGTCATGTTGGATGTGAAGTTCAATGAGTGTATTGAAAGTTAATTATGAGCATGCTTCCCAATGTTTAAAGAATCAGGTATTAACAGTAGCAATCAATGCAAAATTGCCTATTAATGATAATAATGAATTGTCCATTACGAGTTTGAATTTTTTAATGCCTGAAGTAAATAACAGAACTCTTATCAGTTTAGGTTCATCTATTGTGGTTAGGAGTATGTATGAATTGAGAAACATGGTTTTTCCTAAAAATTATAACTGTGTTGTTTTCTTGGACCTTTCTATGCCTAGAGAAACTGTTTTGATAGAAAATTGTCATTTTCCAGAAGGAGAAGTATTACTCAAAGCTACAAACCAAAGCTTAGTTAGTCATCCTCAAAATAATGGCATTTCTTGGTGCCACTAGTGTAGGATTAAATTTTGCTTGCTGGAATACTAGAGAGCTTATCTCGTAAGGCATCACTGGGCAAGCAGAAAACACTTTGTTGAAAAGCCTCCAATATAAAATCATGGAAGGAAATGAAGACATTGAAAAATCTCCATAGTATCTACATGATGGTATTCAATGACCAGGAATAGCAGAATGAGTGAGACTGTGGAAGTTCTGGTAAGGAAGCAGGTGAGATGTTCAAAAGTGCAAAATTAACTTACCTGCATATGGTTTTAGAATTAACCTTGGTGTTCTTTTGTGTGTTACTAGTATGTGGGGTTTGAAATCAAATAGTTCTTATTTCCCATGGATAACTGATTGCAGTGAAAATGATTTTAGTTTTCTAAGTGGAATGTTTTTACTTTGGCAGGTTTTATTGAAATTTAGGATTTTTCAGGAAAAGCAGATTCTTTTTGTGTCAAAACCAAGGTTCATCTGACAAGCAGTTAATGATAAACTAAGGTTTTATCAGGAGCTGAAGTGTTACAATATTTGCCTTTTATTTTCCTTATAGATAGCATAGCTGTTATTTGTTGTTGAAGGTGTTTCAAATTAAATCCACCATGCTTGTGGTTAGTGAGAGCAATTGTTTTAACAATTATTTTTTATTTCCTGGAAAATATTTGATTTCAGATTTCAAAGCTGTGCAAGAATCTTAAATCTAGTTCTGGAGTTCAAAAGTGCTATCACCTGACTTGTAGGTGACACATCAATATATGACTGAGGTGACACAGTTCATTTGAGAGAGCTCCTTGCAAATGTTAAACCTTTTGGTTTGATAATCCTTGTGGAATTAGCATGTCCTAAAGTTAGAAATAAATCTCCATGGCCACATGGGCTATCAGTCTATCAAAGATGGAATTTGTTATAAAGGGCATGTTCT
Source organism: Acanthisitta chloris (assembly GCF_000695815.1). Taxonomy (NCBI): domain Eukaryota; kingdom Metazoa; phylum Chordata; class Aves; order Passeriformes; family Acanthisittidae; genus Acanthisitta; species Acanthisitta chloris. The sequence goes on from NW_008649820.1 coordinate 30,131, forward strand.
GTCAAAAAAACATGTGATACGTTATTTTTTCCACAGTTCTTGAGACAAAAGCATTACATAACCCAGACATGCTTCTGTACCTCATGTCAAAACAGCAAATTTTCTCAGGAACTTTGGTAGGAATTTGATACACACAATAAAGAAATGTGCTCTGCATCCCCCAGGATTGATTTAATTAAAGAGCTGAAGAAAGTCTTTTGCTAACAGATGCAGATTTCTATATTGTCAGTTGTTAGTGATGGAATAATTGTGAGATAGATTTTGTGACCCATAATAATTTGTATAATATCTTCTGAAATGCAATAATTAATCAATCACCATTATGAACAGTGATAACTATAATCTATGCTTGTCTGGTAGGAGAATTTGGAGAGGATTTAACCAATGTTTATTTATCGCCTTTCATATATTTTGCACTTTGTTAACTGACTTCATCCTGCATTTCACCAAAAAGGTTAGACCTCTTTTTATACATTATGTACAATGAGTGTGTCAAAACTGGATGGTTAATGAAATCACTGAGTAATGTGAGCTGAATTCTAAATAAACCTCATTTTTACTTAGAGCTTTAGTGGGCCTTAGCACCAGTCATAAGTTAACCATACTCTTGGCTTCAATGTGCACTTACTAAGCCAAACTTAAGGCATCCACACATCTTTTTAGTCCTTGCCATTGTTCACAGTGGACTGTGCACTCCTTGTGCTATCATCATATTCTCATACTTTTCTCTGGCAGGGAGAAAACTCTTCTGTGTACCATGAAAATGTCTGTAATAGCAAAACCAGTCAAACTTGGCCTATATCTAAGAGGCTAAACAAAGGACATTTTAAAGTCATCACCTTTTCAAAGAAGTAATTGAAACAGAAGTTGTTTTGATGTGAAAATAAAAGATTGTTTTTATACAAGACAGTGTGTTTGCCTGGCCCTTTCATCTTTGTTTGCAGCTTTAGACAATAAGTAATGAGTGTACCTGTGGGGACAAGAGGAAATCTGAAAAGAAATGGGAGAAAATACAAAAAGAAGTCTGAGGAACAACAGAAGGGTAATATCCTAGAGAATGCTGGGACTGTGTGCCACGAAGCTTGCAATTCTGCTGTGTACATGGCACGTGTGCTGGGACACCTGCAGACAGGGAGCTATAGATGGGTGGATGAAGATCCTGGCAATGTCTGGAGCTCTACAGATACCCATTTGCAACAAGGTGGGGGCAGCTATAAAACTGGAATGTGGAACAAAGGCACTAGGGGAATTTGAAGAATGCACTCAAAACTGCTCTTAAAATCTGCTTGCGTCCCAGAGAACGTTGTGAGAGCTTTTTGGAGAGCAAAGCCTTCAAACTGAAAAGGGGGAAGTAAGTTACTTAATGCATTTATTGTAAGAAAGAGGGGCATACATCAGCAACAGTTCTGGCTATGCTGTGAAACCTAGATATAATGTACTACAATCATGCATCATGATTTCTGATTTTTTTTAAAGAAGCTATGCTGTGAAACCTAGGTATAATATACTACAATCATCCATCATGATTTCTGATTTTTTTTAAAGACAACCAATCCGTTAGATTTGTGGCTAGAAGGCAAACCAACTTGAATTTCCTTCATGCCACACGTGGTTCAAAATAACCCTGGATGCCTTCCCTCGCAATCCGTTAGATTTGTGGCTAGAAGGTAAACCAACTTGAATTTCCTTCATGACCACACGTGGGATTTCAAAATAACCCTGGATGCCTTCCCTCACAGAATTCATTGCATTGTGCTAGTCTAGGTGTTATAGAAAGCCACAGAAGCTTCAGGTTAGCAGTGTCACTTTCCTTTGTTGAAAATGGGAAATTTTCCATAGAATAGGTGTTTTCTCTTTTCTTTATAAATCACTGAAAGAAATTTCCTCTGAATTTTGAAAGATCAAAGTTCCCTTCAGAGTGGAGCCACAATTATTGTGTCATTTTTATAATGTGTCATTTTTATAGTTCATGCAGTTTCCTTTGCTAAATGGTGGCAAAAATCAAGCTGAAATATCAATCTGAAACAACCTGTAGCAAGGAGAGAACCATATTTTTTACAAAGCTGCATTATCTGTCAGTGTCCAAGATGGGAATCTTTTCAATAAAAAAGGCAAAAATCAGCAAAAGAACAAGACTATTTCCTAATATATAAGTAAACCCACTGCGCTTTCCCCCAAGTTGCTGTTTTTGATGAAATGCCATCATAACTTTGTGTTTAGAAAAGAATGTGGAATTGCTCCCATTATTGCAACAAGTTCAGTAGCACCTGTCAGGTATATATTTTAAATATCCTTGTTCTAGCTTCATGTCTGGTATTTTTGAAAGATGCTTGTTTGGCTTAATAATACTATGAGAGGAGCTGACTGTACAAACAACTTACGAGAGGTTATAATTAACCTCTTATAATTAACCTCTCATAATTGTGGAATACCAGTTTACTGACAATGTGTGAATGTCTACATTTTGGAGCAGATGCTCTGACAAGAAAATACTTTATTCTAAAACATGATGAGCAATCAAATCTTTTTAAGGGGGCGTCAAAGGAATTTGGTAGTGGTGTTTTGTTATATTCTTTTATGGAACTATAGTGACTGAGAGAGAACTTGGTAAAACGCTCCATGCCTAGAGAAGGTTAAAATGGAATGTGTTTTCTTATTGACTCGTAATAAGGAGAAAGAAGCTTTATTTGTGTGTGTATTTTGAGGGTAGGAATAGAGTATTCCAGGGTTGTTGCCTTAGAGTTCATGCAGTTTATTCTGAGGCCTCTGGTATGAGCTGCTGGTACTTGAGAATGCTGCTGGCCTAGATGGAAAGTAAGAACAATCCAAAATGGCAATTGCTAGTAGATTCAGTGCAACCATGATTTAAATTCAATGGCTTGCTTGTTCAATCAAGTGAACAAGTGCTTTTTTTGGTACACTTTTAGTCTTTTCATTCATTCAGACACACAGTTCTAGGAAACTTTTAGCATCCTCAAACAAATTTCTCTAATACTACAAAAAGCAAATTCATAAACAAATCTCCAGATCGCATTCTTGCTTGACTCCTTCTCACTTATTCTTTCCAGTTTAATATTGTTTTGGAAAACAGGAACAAAACAATATGCATAGTCTATTTTTTATTATTTTGCAGTCTCTAAAACAATTACATCTTTGTCAAAGAAAAAGGAAATTAAATCCAATACTCCTAAGTACCTTTTTTTTTTTTCGTGAAAGCCTGATTTAATTAATGATGCTGAAATCTAATGCCATGGGCTGATCGGATGGATTTTGTGAGGATTTAATTAATGATGCTGACATCTAATGCCATGGGCTGATCGGATGGACTTCTGAGTCATGTGTCTTGAATTTTATCCTGCTAATATTTGGCCAAATGTTTGAGCCTCCCAAAATAACACATGCTAAGTATATGTTTTGGTTTTGTACCCTTATGTTTAAGATCATGTGGAAGTTAAATCACGGAGGAAGAAAGAAGACGATTTAATTAATGATGCTGACATCTAATGCCATGGGCTGATCGGATGGACTTCTGAGTCATGTGTCTTGAATTTTATCCTGCTAATATTTGGCCAAATGTTTGAGCCTCCCAAAATAACACATGCTAAGTATATGTTTTGGTTTTGTACCCTTATGTTTAAGATCATGTGGAAGTTAAATCACGGAGGAAGAAAGAAGACAATGTAAGAGTATAGAAAGTATATAAAAGTATAGTAAGCAGCCAGCTAGAGAACATGGCAAATTAAATTCAGAATAATATTACTTTCTGTCTAAACGTTCCTTTTCTCTTTTCTTTGTCTTTCTAATTTTATCCTTACTTGACTTTGAATAGAGCCTTCTTCGATGTTAGACTAATCCTGCAGTGTACTGCTAGCTTTGGATTGCACATGAATGACATTATCCATTTGCATTTTTCCAGAGCATGCTCTCAGGTCTTGAGCAACCTGTTCTGGTTTCTCACTGATTGGTTTAAAAAAGAATACTACTTGGTAGTTATTGTCCTCTAGCACAGAAGTGACATGGTGGAGTGATTTTCTTTCTGCTGAAGCAGGAGTGTGAAAACAGGAATCATAGCACTCCTGCTTATTCTGAGACATGCTTCATAGCTGAGGGTCAGAGAAAGTAATATTATTCTGACTTTAATTTGCCGTGCTCTATAGCTGGCTGCTAACTATACTCTCATATTGTCATCTTTCTCCCTCTGTGATTTAACTTCCACATGGTCTTAAGCACTGCACCTTGCAATTGTTGTGTTTGCTGTCATGTCTGCAGTGCACTGATATCCTCAAAACACTAAGTTCCTGGAGTTCTGTGTTCATTTTGACTTCGGCCTAAAATCTGAGCATAATATTTTTCAGTGGAAGATTGTGCTAAATTACTTCTCAGCGTTAGGAAAGGAGCTCTCTAGAGTGGCAGAGGCGTATTTTAATATACAAAAGTGCTGTTTACTTGTTCTTTAGCTTGCTTGAACATTCTTTACACTGACAGAGGAGCAGACATTCCCCTTGGATAGGGTAATCAGCACCAGAAACAATGCAAGCCACGTTTTTCACAAGCCTGAAAAATAGCAGTCTTTGTTCTGGTCAGGCACAATGGTTGAATAGACTTTATGTCCAGTAGCTATATGAACTATGTCTTTCAAACTGTAACAGGGACTTCATAAGGAGAGGTAACTAATAAAGTCCCTTGTTTATTAGTAGAAAAAAAAGTGACATTTTTTTGTGTCTTTCCCAATGACTTAGCTCTAGAGATTGCCTGAATGTGAATTGGTATAGAAAAAGTTTGGTCTATCACAAGGTGATTTACTTTTCAGTTTCTCTCTACATAAGATTCACGTAAAAATGAAAACTGAATCAAATGATAGGAGAGAAAAAATGGTGATTCTTAAAGCTCATTGACCTTCGTAGAGAAACTAGAAGAACAATGGTTAAACAATTGCCCCTTTTAAAATAAAAGAATAGAAAAGCCCAGAATCAGCAGATGAACATTTAGAAAGGTGTTCAGTACAAGCAGAACACATAAATGATCGTTTGGTGGCTGAAACATGAAAAAAGAATTTTTACTGTAACTATCTATGTGCAAATCTGCCTTGAAAGAGAGCATTAAATTGGCACCTGATCAAACACAGATTCTAAACTAACAAAAAGACGGTGGTGAAGGGGAATGTATGAGAAGCAAAGAAGAAATTCCTACAGAAAACACAAAAGTAAGACTAAGTAAAGAAAAAAACACTGCTGAAGGGTACACAGTTCCCCCGAGTGGAAGGACCTTATTCACCAATCTTTTGGCTTATAAAATCATGGGAAATAACGGCAAGGATAAAGAATAGTGGCAATTCACTGGTTTCAATAATGGATTCAGGAAAGATCTTCAATAGAGTTTAGAGAAATCTGGTCTGGGGAACAAAAGACTGTATTGTTGTACGTGATTTGTTCATTATATTTAATGTTAATTCAGAAGCTGAGGTAACTGCTTTGCAACTGGACTTGTGAAAGGGGAAAACCTAGACTTAGGCTGAAGGAAAAGATATGGTTTTTGAGTCTACTGGGTCTACCTAGAAAAGGAGCAATGCGATTGACACCTTTGCCACAAATGGAGTTTAACTGAACTGTAAAAATTAAATGGGTCACATGCTAAGTGGGAAAAGCTAGAACAGTATCTGATGGCAACTGCCAGCTGGAAAGATAGTTGGAGTGCTGGGTTAGGAGCTGGAGTTGTGTTAGGGTTGGAGTGCCGTCTGAATGATTTTCAGTCTTGCTGAGTAGAACACTGAAACCGAAGACAGAAATAAGCTGTGTAGACGATATACTTTATTGGATCTGTTATACTCAAAGCATTCAGATCCTTCAGTTATATCAAGTTCTGGGCAAATGAACTGACAAAACTATAGGAAGCCCACTGCTGTACAAATAACTTGTGATTCATCAAAAGAGCAGGGGGACAGGCCTGGAGGAAGTTGAAGTCAAATGTCACCACCTAAAAATACAGCTGAAATTATGAAATTTCTTCCTCTGGTGAATATGTGGAGTAAATTCCACAAAAGGCCATGCTCTTTATGAACAGTATGATGCCAACCCTGCGTGGGATGGGAATAAAACATAGGAATGGGTTCTGAAAAGATGCTCTAAATGATTTATTAACCACATCCTGGGAACTGGCATTTGACAATGTTTCTGAGCCCACAGCCATTTCAGCAAGTGCCAATAGCTCAAGATGTAGCAGGGTGGTACTCCGGTTACAGTGAGCTGAATCCTGTCCCACGTTGTTTCAGGCAGCATTCAGATGCCAAGAATAAGTCTGCATAAATAGTGAGAGTGTCTGGTGAGAGGATGGGACTTGGGGATGATTCAGGAGATGCTTCCACAGCTTGACAATTTCAGCAATGTGACAGGTAGATCATAAACCACTTGCAATATTGATAAAATAGTAATAGACAAAGTGTGCCTTAAGGCAACAGGATGATTGACTGGCTGTTGAGGAGACCATAGATGACTGAGATTTTGAGCATGGTAGAGGACCTATGGACATGCAACTGAAAGGACTCCTTTCATCATGGTGTGCCTAAGTAATCACTGATGACCACAGACATACGAAAATTATCCCTGATTTTTTGAGTTGCCCTCAATAGATACCAGGGATGTGCTCCTCCTTGCACTTTTGTGCAAGAGAAGGGAACTTTTTGTTTATGTGCAGCAGTTTCATAACAGTTCCATCATCCTCAAAGGCCAGCAGTTTCTCATAAACAGCCCTGCCAGCTGCCATAAGGTTGCCACCTCCAGAACTTAACATATCCACTGCCTAAGTAATGATGCTGCAGGAAGGAAAAGTGTCATTCCCAATGTAGCATACCAGTTCCTTCTTTGGTGTTGACTAACTAGTTTTTCTAGTTTTGTGGAAATGTTCCTTCTCGGTAAGTGCAATTCAGCTGGTCACAGAAAATTGCTTTGGGTTCAGCACTACAAGCTCAAGAACATTACTTCAAACCCTAACCACATTGCCTGAGCACTGACTGCCAAGAGCTTTGCTGCATAAAAAAACACTTTTTTTCCCCCTAAGCTACTGAATAGTGACAACATTACTTGTATGAATGGTTCAGTTGCTTAGTCAGGACAAATCCTGACAACTTTAGAGGTAATTTTTCATGGTAAATTGATTTATATTAAACACATGAAACTAAGATATGGCACTATTTTCTTGCCTGTGTATCTGTCTGAATTAAACAGTACGTTTAATCTGATGGGTCCCAGTAAAACTAGAGTCATATGAAAGATGAATGTTGTAATTTAGTCATTGTGGATGCAGCTGTAGCAAGAGTTCTCAATAGCCATGCAGCAGTACAGGCAAACCATTCAGCCTTCAATGCTTATAACACTTTCCTCTCTTGAATTGTTCTGCACTTAAAAGATTATTCTTCGTCTTAGGACAAAAGCATTAGTAGTTAACTACTTGATCCACAGAACACTATGACTTGAAGAATCTTTAATAACTGGTAATTTTGAAGGTATCATTGCCTTCTTGATGGTAGTGAACAGGTGCCTGTTCTTGGCAGTAGAGCAAAAGAATTGTTGATGTCAAATGCTAGTTAAGGTTTGCTGCTGGCACCTCTTGCAGACTAGACTGAGGAAAGAAATGTCCATGTCTTATACTCACACAGTGGCAACTTGTGTTTGGGACAGGTGTAAGAGTCCATAGCATAAAAATTATATCCTAAAGCCTTAAGCAGATTGTCCTCTTATTTTGCCATTACATTTGCTAATATTTTCTAAAGTATTAGAAATACTTTTCAATTTTTGTCTTATTTCTAAGTGTCAGGCCTAAGTTAAATGATGCAGGTTTTAAAAAAACCCCAAACTTAAGTAGGCCTTGGAGAGCATATGCTAGAGATATTGTCTTGCCAAAGGACCTAATCTCTTTTGATTTCTGTGGGATAAAAAAGAGTTGTACTTATTTAAGCTGAGTTGATGGTTAAGACAAGAATCTCTCATTTGCATAAGATAGGCCTTGTCTGATATTTTTAATGTAGTCAATGGGAGTTTGATATTGACTTCAGTGAACTTGGGATCAGTTTCTCCTTCAATTCTGGAAGCAAAGACCTGACATTCTGGCTATTTCATCCTGGAATGTGAAGACAAGCCTGTGATCCAGCAACATTTGAGGAGAGTTCCTGCCCTTAGTCCATATGTTTTCCAGCAATAAGTGTCTATAAACATTGAGAACATATGCAGGAATGAATGCCTTTAGCTTCTATGCCAACATACATATGGTAGGTTCTTGTATAGGTCTCTCTATAGATACATAGATTATATTAGAATTTTACTGTTTGCCCCAGATATTTGATGTGGTTATGTTTCTTCTTATGGCACATTCTGCCTTGCCTGCCAGTCCAGTTCTAAATAAGGCAGCCAAATGCAAACATGCAAATGGAGAGGTCTCTTTACCATTGGGAAACACATGCAGCCTCTCAGAATAGATTTCCTGTGCTCCTCTCCCCTTACTAGAGTCTTGTTTCATTTTGGAAAACTGGGCACCTATGGCTAATTTCCAAAGCACTGCTCAAGAGTTATAGGAACTCTCTCCTATGGGCATTGCTGAGGAGGATTTGGGTGGGTGTTCCTTTTTATAATTTTGTCCTAATGCCCAGTTGTAATATTATACAGAATGGACCCGAAATACTCTCTTTTTTTAATAAAGGTGCTGTAATATGATGCTGATTTATTTATACTGATTACTACTTGATGTAATCTGCAAGGCACAATGAATATTTGTATAGATAATCAGGAGGTTTATTTATTGGTAAAGTCTAGGTAATTTGTAGGGGACAAAATGAATAATTTGACGTAGAAATGAGATAATCAGTAGTGGTCAGGTAGGGAAAATCTGGGGAAAAAACTTGAGGTAATCTGTAGAGGAGAGAATTAATATTTTGAGCTAAAAACAAGTTAATCTGTGAAAGATTGGGCACTGAAACAGGCTCCCCAGGGAAGTGGTCACAGCACTAAGCCTATCAGAATTTAAGAAGCATTTGGACAATGTTCTCAGGTACATGGTGTGATTCTTGTAGCTGTCCTGTGCAAGGCCAGGAGTTGGACTTTGATGATCCTCGTGGGTTCCTTCCATCTCAGGATATTCTGTGATTCTGTTAATAGGGTGGGGTGTATTTTATAAATGGTGATTTTGCATTAGCTACTCTGTTCATTATTATTGTGGTTTTAGCTTGGTAACTTGTGAAGTGGCTTGAGAGTGTGAACCATTTTTTAATATAGTGTATGGGGCAGTGAGTCTCAGAAAAGCTCTCATTACTCTAAGCTGGCTGGTGTA
>NW_008649820.1:39478-43036 GCF_000695815.1 Acanthisitta chloris
ATGGAAGCCTTCTGCCTATTTTATGACTTCACAGTAATAGGAATTCTATTATAATAAGCTTATCTGAAATCTTGAAAAAGAAAAGTTTCTACATTAGAATGCAATGATTTTTGGTATAAAAGCAACATGAACATTAACACAGCTCCTTTGAAGGAAGTGTATTTTTTTACTGTGCTGTTCTGCTTAGAAGTAAATGTATATTGCCTTCTGAGAGAAACAAATTATATCTAAAAGCTTTCAGTGCTTCTCAACACCACTTTGCAAGAGGGTTGGCTTATTATTTCTGATGCAACTAATGTACAAATCCAAATTAATTTTCCTCTTCTTCCTATTATTTTATGGCCTAATTTGTTTTCTCTATATTATCTTAGAAGTAATAAATTAACATTTACTTTTACTACCTTACATCTAAGGGTCTTTATAGCAGATATTAAATTAAATAACCTCCTTTTGTGCAAAAGGAAATATTGGTCCTTTTGCACAGTATGCCAAGATCACATAGAAAGCCTCTGGCAGGTATGTAGATGAAATGAAGGAATCTTTTAATACGCTGTGCATACGGTTATAGCATCTACAGAACTTGTCTGTGCATCCACAGACATTTTATTTTGCAAGTCCAACTGTGACTGATTTCACTGTTGCTTTTCCTAGCCTAATGTAAGACAAAGTCTGCACCAGCCAATACATACTGGCAACTCAAAAGGAGGTAGCCATACCTTCCTTGGACATCTGGTAATTCACCCTTCAGCTAGGCTGACATTGCTTGTTGCATGCAGCTAAGGAGCCTTTTGTAAGAATGTATGTGGGTGTTAGTAAGCACTTCTGCTTGCTGTTTGTTGGTTGGTTATACAATCACTTGTGTACTGCTCTGTTACAGAGTGATTTTTCCTTGTCCTTAGTGCTTAACTTGGTGCTCAGTACTTGATCAGTCTGTGAAATCAAACGTTTTTAATGTTACTTCAATTTCTTAAAAACCACCATGGGAATAACAGTGTTTCAGACTCCTGCAGGTGATCTCAGGATTATCTGTAGTGCTGTAGTGTTTTACAGGCCTTCAGAGGCAAAATTACAACTGCAAAGAACTGTTTCTTCTCTTTCTGAAATCATCACTCTCACTTGCATCCGACCTGGAACCTCCATATGCACACTCTGCCCAGCAATATGGGATCTGTTCAAAGCTCTGAAGTACAGAACTGCTATCTAAAAGCTAAATATAATGTGGGCTATTGCTTGTGCTTAGTATGTTTGCCTTTCCCCCCAGTGCTCTTCTCTGCTTGTCCCCGTCTCAATGGAGAATTGACAGCTGTGGCCTCAAGCAGGGTGTGTTTGGTAGCTGCTGGATTTGGATGCCAAGTTCTGGGATATCATGCTCACAGTGGCATTTGGGTCCGCGATAGGCTCTGGCATTGCACTGCCTGCAGCTGTGAGGCTCTCTCTGAGGTGGTGTCAGGTCAAGCTGCCTCCTCCATGGCACAGCCCCTTGCTGCTCACTTGACACTTTCAGTGCCAACTGCCTCCTGTTATGGTGTAAGTAACCCCCACACAGGACTCGTATGGCACTGTGGGTAGGGTGTGGCTTCCAGTGCAAGCTTCATTCCAACAGGCTCTGAGCAAATTCTTCAGGGGATCCTCAGCACTCAAATATAGACTAGCCAGGACAAACTTGCTTCTGGAGATCTCTTGAATCTATGCTACGAACTGTAGGAAAATGAACATTCCCAGCAGTTAGCAGTGTATTTTATTCCACCTGCTCTTGGTTGCCTGCCAATTCACTGACAAACCCCTCTGGCACCAGTTGCATGGCCATGTACAGAAAAATAATAAACTTCCACAAAGAGAGTATGGCTTGCAGTGTGCTTAGCAGGTCATCACCTTCTTCACAGCTTTTAACCTGGGAGCATCCTGCAGCCTGTTTGCAGGAGCTCAGTACCAACCACTGACAGCATCTCTGGTAATTCTTCTTTTGAGTTCACCTCAGGTGCTTTTGCTGTGGAAAGCTGACTATAAAAATGCCTGTTTCTACTTCTATTTACTGTCCATCTTGTTTGATTCTGCCTTTGAGATGTGATACACAGATGGAAGCTTATATTGATATGTGTTTGTGTAGGCATGCCAAAATGGTGTAATAGGTGCACCAGCTGAAATGGGGTTATTTGGACAAAGTGAATTGATTGGTAAATGCAGTGATTCTGTTCTACATAGCCAGCGAAGCAGCTGTGAAGCAAAACCATACTATGTTCCCTGGTGTTTATTGTATTTATTATTTCATGGTTCTAAGAAGAATGTCTGAAAATATCTGTAATGAGAAGAAAAAAGTTGACTGGAAAACCAATTTTAATTATTCACCTTCCCAGAGCAGAACTTAGGGGATAAAAAGAGTAAAAGTAGCAATATCTGTGATAAGTGGATTTCAAATAAAAATGGGCCAAAAAGAGTAAAAGTAGCAATCTCTGTGATAAGTGGATTTCAAATAAAAACCTATGGACTGACAGCTTAATTCCTAATCTCTTGAAGGTATCAGTATAAATGATGAGTGCTCAAAAACTCTGAACAGCTTAATTCCTAATCTCTTAAAGGTATCAATATAAATGATGAGTGCTCAAAAACTCTGAAAATCAGTGAAATCAGATTTCAGCCAGTGCTTTTGTTCTCAGAGGTCTGTTAGAGGGGCTGTTCTAGTATGTGCACCAGAAATAATTTTCTGTGGGGGAAACAGAGCTATCCTTGGGATGGAAACAGAGAAAAACATGGGAAGGATACATTTTCTGATGCTGACAGTGAAGTAATGCCATACCTATTACTAAGGTCCTTTCTGAAATGTTCTCACATAGCAAGCTGCATAGACCTTATTCACGGTAACAAATAACTTGTTTTATCTTCAGTCTTATCTCCACTTCAGAGAGCCAAATGGTTGTTTCAACATGCTATTTTAACTACTCCTTTATGTCTGTTAATGTAGAGGCCTAATGTAGTCATCTAATGTTGATAAATGTCATAAATTAGTAATGTGCTCTGTGGCTTCCCCAGGATGCTTCACTCTTGTTCTGACTGTCTGGATACAAGAGAGAGCATATTTAACTTTTTGGATCCTTCTGTGGATTCCAGTGTGGTCTCGCTGATGAAATAAGTATTCACTGTATAGCAGCTGGTGAAAGGTGTCAGTTAAAATGTTAAATGCAAAACTGCTTAAAAAGGATAATATTGGTTATAATTAACAGTATGGTATAAATGTGTTTTGTCTTTTGCTTATGATAATATTGAGTAGGGAAAAAATGTAGCAGTAGCAGAAAAGATATGGGACTACCAAAAAAATCCAGGGAATATTTGTTGTCATTGCTTCTGTGAAACAAACTGAGACTACTGGAAAGAGATTACTTACAATAACACTTGGTTTTCATAAAACGTTCATAATTTAAATCCCCACTCTTTAACTAATTTTAGTAGTAAATTAAATTACAACATCTTGACAGCCAAATATTACCTCCAATCCGTTGAAGAGAACAACGAGTGACATGCTTGAGGACAAAGCCAGAATGGCCATGATACTACAGGAAGAGA
>NW_008649820.1:43065-50275 GCF_000695815.1 Acanthisitta chloris
GCTACTCTCATGCTGTGTCTCCCCCTGCTCTGTCTGACAGGCAATTTAGTATTGCATAATGTACCTTTTGTCAGAATTATAGACAATGCAAGCTGAACCTGCTGAAATGATGTTAACAGTCCTGAATTAAGCACTGTCATGTCAGAGAAATTATGGTCATCAGTCAGCCATCCTCAGGCTGACCCTGAGATCAGGATTTATGAGTAGGTGTTGGCTTATACAAATGTTTGGTGCTTTTTCCTGAAGCCTATCAGAAACACCCAGTCTCATCACAAAAGTAGCTTGTGTCACAGCTACTGCTCTGGTGGCAATACCTTTTCTGACAGAATGGCATGTACATGAGCCTGTTGTCCCAGGGGCTGGCAGATTCCCTGGGGCCACTGGAGAGGCTCTGGAAGCTGTTTTGTGGGATCTGAGTGTTCCTTGCCATCCTGTGCTATTCGTAATGGAGATAGCCACTACACATTTCCTTTGATATAGCACTGAACTCTCAGGTTTAATAATTAACTCCTGTTGGTGGTAATTGGGATTGTGATGACTATAAAATATAACTTTTACCCGATTAGAGTGTGCTGAAGGTCAGAATCAGATTTTCAGAGGCTGACAAAGAAAGAAGTCCAAACTGCTGACAAGCTAGTGTAATATGTAGTAAGCAAGAAAAAACCCACCAAGATTTAAACACTGTGCTAATTAATATAGCCTATATTAAAAGCCCTGGGAAACAGAGGGAGGGTTCTACTTCCTTCACAGTGTAGAAACAGCCAGAATATACTGTCCTTGAACTAGATAACAGCAGCTGTTTGCCAAGGTAGGGGAGAAGACCTCTGCCATTTGAATCATTATCTGGAATTCACCAGCTTTGGCAAAGAAAGCCTTCCAAACATAGCCAAGGCAGTGGGAAGTCCAGGAGAAAGGAATAAAATGTTTGTTGTTAGTTCATCAGTCTCTCAAGTCAGCAGGTAAAATTCAACTAGGTTCTTCACATTTGATGAACAGGGATAATTTTAAGATGACTTGAACTGATTCTGCAGTGAGCCCTACGAATGAGGCTGCTATGCTCTTTTTGTCTAATTCATCATATGAGTGCTAGACTACTGTAAATCACTGTACTTAATACCTGTAGGTGAGCACAATAGTTTGCTTTGTAGAAACCCATTTGAACAATTTCTTAAAAGCTCAATGACTTCTGATGTGAAGGAATTACTGTGTGTGGTATGCTGAATGACTTGGTGAAAAATGGAATGTTTGAAAAGTGGATGTGTGACACAGCCTGATGCAATTCCTGCTTTATTGAGAACTTTCTGGTTTGATCTAAGGGGAGGTGATCAGTTCTATTCACTTACGAGTGAATATTTCCATCCTTGGACCTAGATCATATCATATTGTGGGTCTGTAAGTTAGTTCTGGTATGAGCTATATTTGATTTTTGAGGATAAAAAAGTAATCCTCCTATTAATAGAGTTTTTTTCCTGTTTTTAATGCAGTCCTATACTTCTAGAATGGTAAAATTAAGGACTTTGTTAACCAGTCTTTACCTGATTGAAGCCAAGGGATCTCTTCTTTCAGGAATGTGGTAATGGCATGTCAGACAGAATGTGGATCATTGTGGTAATGCCATGTCAGACAGATCTGTATTCACTGTTACTTTAGAGAGAAAAAGAAGATATTCTGGGATGTACCTTTGACTGTGTTTTGGGTAAAGGCAAAAAGAGGAAATGGAGCAGGGAGAAAGACTGAGCATTGTCAGAAAAGACAATGTGTGTAAATGAGAAACTAAAAGAATGTGAGTAAGAGAGAAAACGTTTCTGGGTTTTAATAGGAAAGGTAGAGCTTATTAATTTTGTCTCCTTCAGTGAGTTTGTCTGAGTCCACTCTGGAAGAGGTCAGAGATGTGCTGGGATGGCCACCCTCAATGGTCCAGTAAACACTGCTGGTGGCTGCTCACAAAGAAGTGACACATTCCTTTTAAGCTGTTTGGGTTGCCTGCTCCCAGCTTGAACAGTGAAGAAAATTGTGTGAGGAGGAACTATGGCTGCAGAATTAATAAAAGAGGTTCACGTGGTACATACCACAGTTCCTGGGGAGGATCCTGTAATCCTAGATGGGATGGCATTATACTGTGCTTTCACATTGGTTGCCCTTTTGTATTTCAGGGGCCTATTTGGAGAAGCAAATGCTGTTTGGTATGAGTCTGGCCCTGCATAATTTACATTACTGTTATTGTATTTTATAGCATGTGGGATAGAGACTCAGTTCTAAACAGAGTGTGTGGAAATGTGGCTGCCATTTGTCAGTCCAGATTTAATTAGTTGCATTAGCTGCAGCAGTGAAGGTTGAGCAGCCAAAATGTGCCTGCACACAGGCAGAAACATCAAGAAACACTTACTTTTAATGGACAGTGGCCCAATTTATAATCAGGTTTCATGCTTCCTATTTTCTGACAGTGCAGGTCTGGACTCTTATTGGTTCAGACAAATATGGGAGGGGGAGAGGGAAAATTCTCAGACATAAAACTCCTACTGCAGTAGGTAACTATCTGAGATTGCTGCTGTATCCACCTGTTGTGTTAGTATTTATTCTAGCACAACACTGCAGAAATAAAATTTTTAAAAAGGGAAAGAAAAAAGTGACAGAACCAGAATGCCTCTCAGTAATTAGCTCAGCAAAGCCTGATGCAGTCAACCATTCAAACACCTGCTTAAATCCCAGCACATTCAAAATTTGGCAAATCTTATAAGCACAAAATTGTGCTTGTGCTCTAGAGCTTTGCTGGTCTGGGAGAAAGAAGGAAAAAGAAAAAGATGAATTTTTTTTCACTGCTGAATATGCTTGATGCATCTGTAATTTGTCTAGTTTTTATACCTTAGTGGGACAGGTGTGAAAGACATTAGCCTTGTACAGCACTGGTGTGCATATAAATGATGGCAACATCTGTGAGGCACACAGGCTCAGGATATGTTGCCCAGGTCTCTGATGGCAGGTATTTCCCTGAAAGTACACAAGGGCCAAATTCAGACCTGAGAGAAATGGTTTCAACTTTGAAATTTCAAACCCATACACTAGGTCTGAATTTGACCCTAAACCAATTTGAATTTCCAGGTGAAATATATCAGAGAAACCCCTCAATCCCTTTCTGCATGAAATGTTTTGATGGCAAAACCTGTTTCTGGTGGTAAAACACGTTGATACTAAAATGAATGCAACTAATCATGATTGAACAGGAATCGTATAAACCTGCCTAGAGTTTCTGAGAAAAAAACCACTTAGCTGGCAAGCTGCAGGTACTTCTCAAGCAGGAGGGGCTGCTTTTCTAAAGAGACTATTTATTGTGGGAGGCTGGATAGCTGCATGCTGGCTCAGTTCCCTGTAGTAAGGAACTGACCACATTACTATTTGCAAACACAGGGTTCACTCAAGTGTTACTAAAAAGAGAAGAGGTGGGGCAAGCAGAGCTTTAAAAAGAAAAGAGGAGTCCATCCAAGTCTGAATGTAAAAAGCAACTGCATTTCAGAGAAGGACGGTACCTGATCTCACTCCCTGCACCCCACTGCAAGAAGAGTTTTCCAAATTCTCTGCTTTGCTCTTTGTAGGGAAGTTTGCAGTGATCCTTGGAAGAATTGCTTTTAAGCTGTGTTAAATTTGTGGCAAGAGTGTCAGGCATTTCATACTTGGCTTCCAAAAGAGAAAAAAAAAGAAACGCAAGAGAGAGAGAAAAGCTCCCTGATGTGTGTGTGTAAGAAATCTCCCAGGAATTTCTTCAAGGTTGTAGTCAGACACAGTAAGGTCTAAAGTGACAAGAAAAGCAAGGCAAAGATAAAACCTGGAATTGTGATAAGATGTCTGAGTGTAAAGTGGGAGATTGCAGAAACATTTTGGGATTACACATGCTCATCTTGTCCTGGATATGACTGAATATGAGCTAGTTTTTCTCTAGTGACAGCTCAAAAAAACCCACAAGATTATGTTTCTCTTCCTTGTTGCTTTTTTGCCAGTGGTTTTTAAAATTGGTTTTGTCAGCCTCTCAGCTCTGCAGCACTGGAACTGTCCTAATGGATACAGATTAAAGCCTGAAAACTCTGCTTGTATAGGTAAGTTGCTGAACATTCCCAGACAAAGAAAACTGCATTTGTATTCTCTTAATTTATCTTCACAATTTTCAAAAAGTTTTTTTGCAGATTGTTTGTGTGTTGTATTGGCAGAACTGATGAATCAGATTTTCAATATCTTTTGCTTCTCATAAAGAACAGAGCATGTTAAAAGTTTTTTTCCCAGAAATTAGCAGTTGTCTGTCAGTTTAACTTCAGAAAGCCGAATAAATTTTTATATGATTACTAAGAGATCTGAAGTGTTCTCTAGTTACCAAAACTCCTTGCCATAACTTGAGTGTCTCTATAGTTTCTATACATGTGCATGCACATATTCATGCTTCTATATGTGTACAATTTGTGTAAAGGTGTAATTTTTTTTATTTCTATATGCATATAGAAAGGATATTTTAATGAGTATGTATTAGTATGTACTTAGATGTGGGTTAGATAACTTTAAAAACTATTCTTTCTGTGTTTGTTAGTGCATGTAGATGTGTGTGCTCACATTAATAACATGTTTCATACAATACATGAATCATAGATGTGTTTGATACTGCAGTACTGAAGTCTGGGTGAAATGTATATTAGTATAATCACATACAACGACTTGGAGCATGTAAAATGCAGGTTCCTATTCTTTACAAGGTGTAAGGCAAAGAATGATAGAACCCTTATCCCTACCCTGTAACCTTGGTGTTCATTTTTTTTTAAGAAATCCAGAGCCAATGAAGCTTTGCAGTAAGGAGATGAGGAAATACTCTGTAAGGATTCAAGCAAACAGACCTAATACTTGGAGTTAATGCTTTTGCCTTAGATTCCTTGGGCTTCAGAGGCTCTGACTCAGTTCTTGTCATGATTCCAGTGATGTAATAACAGGTGCCTCCTCTGTGCATTCTCCCAAGAAATACCATCTCGTAAGCAGAAAATAGAAGTATGCATGTTAAATGCTCTCATATTGAGAGAGGAGGAGCTAGGCATTTTTTTGTGTACAAGTTATAAACCTGAGGGAAGGTTTATCTAAAAGCTAAACACACCTAGGTTGCTTTCACCCTGATGCTTCAATTCAAATGAGAAGCATACTTCTGAAATTAATCTCCACGTTACTATATTACTATGCTTGCTTCAAATTGAAAAGCACTCCCAATGTGCACAGGCTAGATTCACTTTGGGCAAACATAAACCAGAGAGTGTTCCTGTAGAAGAGCATCTACCCTCTCTACTGTGGATGACCATTCATTCCATCCGTGGGACCAGACTAGACCTGGCTCTCTATAACCTCAACCTGAAATATATGTGTCCGTGGGACCAGACTAGACCTGGTTCTCTATAACCTCAACCTGAAATATATGCAGTATGTCTTAACCTTAGCAACTGTTCCACTTTACACACCCCCTCCTGTAGATTGACACTATTTGCTAATAGGTACTTAGCTTCCACAATTTAATTAGGGTGTTCATTAGTTATGGCTGCTACATTACTGGGTTGCCCAATTAAGAGCTCATGTATAACAGGAAAATCCTACTGACAAGAAGAGAATTGCTTGGCTATTGTTTAATGTGCCAAAACCCCCACTCTATTGACATCCAAAAGGCTGCAAAGACAATTTTTTTTTCCAGTGGACATATCTTGCATATTGATGCACATTGCTCTTCCATTAATGAAGACATAACCTGCCCTGTATTACATCTTTTCTGTTGAAAACTAGATACATTTAGCAGCTGTGTGAATGGAGGAGTCTAGGTGAAGCACTGAAACAGATTGGCCAGTAGCTCAGCAAACTCTCCAAGAAATAGTAATAGAAGTCTTTTGCAAAAGAGCTAATGCTACTATGACACACTCTGAGCAATTCCATGTGACACAGAATAAGTGAAAAATGTGATTTGTTAGGGTAACCTTTCAATTACAGACCAGTGGATTACAGGGCATTAAGCAAAGGTGAAATTTTGACATGAAATGTAAAACTGAAGGATACTTTGGTGGAAGGGATTTCCCTGGCTCTTTCAGCTGTGTACTGGATACACAAGCAGTATGACCAGCAGACTGGATGTATGATATTCTAGTTCATTAATTATGTGTGAGAGTGTGCAGTGGAAACAAGTGGTAGGAAGATGGAGGCAGGCTTTGAAGGTAATAGCAGGGATGAAAATGATGTGTGGGAGA
This sequence comes from Acanthisitta chloris, assembly GCF_000695815.1. NCBI lineage: Eukaryota > Metazoa > Chordata > Aves > Passeriformes > Acanthisittidae > Acanthisitta > Acanthisitta chloris. The sequence goes on from NW_008649820.1 coordinate 49,314, forward strand.
CATGACTCATACCAATGAACTGTGAACAATGACAGCAAGATGAATTGTGGCTTGGTGACCATTCTTGGTGAGCTGTAATAAATATACCAATTGTAAAATGTTCTTTATCCTCTGTGACTGTAGTGGCAACCTGCCAGCCATAAGGACTACCCTGAACTGAGAAGGTGTCTGCCCTCTTTTAGTGAACTGTTCCAAGTGACACTTACTGGAAAGTGTGTAGGCTTTTCTAGATATGTTTTCCATGCTGCCATTACAGCTGAAGGTCTAGGTCATGCTTTTCTTAAATTGCTAAATAGCTCACTTCTTAATTAGTTCCTTTTATTTCTATGGATATTCAAAGATCAAAGACCTTCTCATCCTGTGGAAGTATAATGAAATCTAATCCTAAATGTCTCACATAATTTTATACAGTTATTTTAAGAGAGATTATTTAAATCCTGACTTGGTATGCCAAGAGAGGAGAGGCCTTTCAGTGGGACTGTGTGGCCTACAACAGCAAGGTTTGTAGGAGAGAAAGCATGGGAGAACAGATCACAAGGTCAGAACAAAACTAGTATGGTGGATGAATGTAGCAATTCATTGACAACTTATGGTAGAATGGGAAGAGTTTCTGCAATTTTTGACATTGACATTTTGAATTAACAATTTATTTTAAGCTGATATCAGAACTGGGGACTCAGTTACCTTTAAATAACTCCTCTCTCAGACCCCTGTGGAAACAGAGAAACTTCTACGTCTGATGAAAAATGGTCTGGCCTACAAAGGAGTTATTATTCCTACAAGAAAAGAACATGTGCATAGCTGGTCCTGGGAAAGCTTTGATTTTTAACATATTTGGCAATGTTATAAATGCATGGTACACCAGGGATGGGCCTATGTCTACTGTAATCAGTTGGCTGTGCCCTCCAGAAATACCATATTAACAATAATATTTTTTATTCTCTCATGGTGTATAGATGCTT
>NW_008649820.1:50306-65312 GCF_000695815.1 Acanthisitta chloris
TGTTTATCTGAAGAAGCCCCTAGAGCAACTCCTAGCATTATCAATTTTAGAGTAGATACTAACACCTGTTAGTCTTGGGCTACCCTAGGTAAATATATTATCCTCTGGATACTGCAAGACTGGAGGTGTACTTTGGTTTCAGGACTGACGTTGAATACTCACCTTTCAAGCTTTAAAAGTGAAGAAAGATAGCTATTTTAAAAAACTCAACAATATTGTAATAAAGTCTTGGAAGAATGCAAAACAAAACCCACATTATTGAAGTTCTGCCTAATTGTAGGTTCTTAAACTCTGCACATCTCTACCAGCTTGTGGCATTAACTGATCAGCCCTTGTCACTTCTTCAGGGCTAACATGCTGCACATTCCTACAGAGCTGCAGGCTGCAATTGAAGGTGGCAACTGCAGCTATCTAGGTCAGCTCTTTTGGTCAGGTGCTTCTTTCTGTGTCTAAGCTTTCCTCCTATCTTTCTTACTGTTCACCACTCTCCTGCCATGGAGTACTGGAGATGAGGAATATTAAGTTATTTCTCTTTGTATTGCATCTTTAAATTCACCTTAATTAGCTAAATCCTGTCTTCACTTTGCTTCATACAGCCTTCTGAACACACACTGTTAAAAATTCTTGGCTGTATTCTGAGAAATATGAAATGCCAAAACCTTATCAATTCACTGCTTTCCTTTCTTTGCAAGCATCTCATAAGGTGCAGTAAGAGCCAATGAAATGGGGAACTGCATTGTCTAGCCCTGTCATGATGGGGATAACCTGATAAGATGCCACTGTATACCCCTGCATTTCAGAAGAGATGCAGTCAAGGTGTGTTTGTTTCCTTGGTTTCACTAGTTGTCTTCCAGCTAGTTCACTTCCTATTATACTGCCTTGGGGAAAGATGCTTGAAATAATTTTTACCACATAGTAGTCAGGAATGGGACTGAAGCCACAGACCAATTCATGAGACGACTCACAATGAATTATCTGAAAATTGGATCCAGCTGATCTGGACAAATACTATCTTCAGCTGTAAAAACTTAGGATCAAAATAGGAAGGAGGCAAATATGTTAAAAGAAAGGAAAGAAATGGCATCACACATCACATGATTCTTAATCCTGAAGGGGCCTGAGGGGCAGACTCCAGGGCCAATGACTAATACTGCAAGACTCATTGTTTTGCTCAGTAGAACATAGCAGTTATAAATTTTGTGTTCTGATTTAAATAAATCTGACTGCTTTCTAGTATCTGATTTGAAATTTGCTTGTAAGGGAAGCTGGATGACAGCATTTGATGAAGCCAGATGAACTTCATCTTTGAAAGGCAAGCCAATCACAGTATGTTGAGAGTTGCATGATCCAGGAAATAAAGGTCCACTTTATAGTTACTAATTTACACATAGAATTATTTCTAAGATAAAGCCAAAATTTTTTTCCATTCCAGAATGGAAAAAAAATTAAAGTTAAGTTCCTGGAGATCTTTTTTGCCCCTTCTCTTCAAGATGCATACAAGTGGTCTCTAAATTTTATTTCAATTCTAAATTTGATTCTATTTTATACTTGATAAATCATATGCTTTCTCTTGCAGTCATCTCTGTGATATAGTCATCTATCTCTGTGTGGCTGTAAGAGTCACAGAGTTAATAACCATTATTGTATTCCTGTTGTATTTCTTACCATAGCATGTGAACACTTCACCACCTCTATCCTGTTAAAAATTGTGAGTGATCAGGTTGTATTTTAAGCCTCATTTAAAACTGGAGAGAAAAGATACTGAGCTATGGCCCATTTTTTTCCATTTCTAGCTATGTTCTGTTCTTTAACCTGCACACTTTAAACAAAATATATAAAAGAGGTGGGCTGTTTTCTTCGTAACGCAGATGAAATTTCATGTTCAACCTTGTGGAAAAGACTTGTTGTGGCTAGATATAGTGTATTGAATTACTCCCAGTCCAACCCCACAGGAACTAAATTTGTGTGAGATTATTTGAATGGGTTTATCTGCACATATACATTATGTATATAATGTATGTATTTGGGGGCATAATGAAATGCAAGTTCTGGCTCACTGTGGTTTCTCTGTATCCCTGCCAGGCATACTAATGCTTCAACCTTCTGCAACCAGAGCCTTTCTCAGGACTCTCAATAAAGTAGTATATTTGTATGCAAAGTCATTGAGAGCTGCCAACATCGTGATGACATGATTCATCGTTTTTGCTGATTCTCAAGGCATTTTCTGCATAAAGAAGCCTTTGAGAACTGAGCAGAACCTCATTCTTCCTTTCAGGGCTGGCTGTCAGGGCACTGCAGACAGCTTTTGTGTTCACTAAGCCGATTTCTTTCACAGGGTAAAGTTCCCACTGCATGATGTAGTTGCCAGGACACGTAAAACAGCTACAGCAGGATGCAACTCCACACTTTGGCACTAAAAGTTTAGGTGAAGGCACTGCTAGTTGCACCTGATGGATAGTTTTGTGATCTAGTTCTCCTAAACCTTAAGAAACAGTTTTTTTGATTGCTTTTGTCTTGTGTTTTTTTTTTATTGTTGTTGTTTGGGTGTGAGGTGTTTTTTTTTTTCACTTTAAGCAAAGAAGAGAGGGTGTTAAGCATAGGATCCTCTTCCACTGTTAATGCCATAAAAGCCAAACATTCACAGTGGTGCAGCATGTTTCACAATAGCACTGTGTCTCTTGGAGCTTCCTGTTTGCCTCTGGAAGGACCATACTCCCGTGGCTAAGATGTCTGTTGCAGCTGTGTCCTTGGTCTTGCATTGGGCAGTTATTCTTCCACTATAGCCATTCTTCAGCTGGGGTGATGGCTTGCTTTGCAGTGTGTGTGTGTGATTTAATAGCAAGGGATCAGCAAGTCTTTTGACACTGTCCTACAGCATCCTCATAGGTAAACTGAAGAAGAATGGGTTGAATGAGTGGACAGTGAGGTAGATTTAGAACTAGATGAGCAGCAGATCCCAGAGAGTTGTGATCAGTGCCTTAGATCAGATTCTAGTTGGAGTCCTGTCACTAGTATTGCCCCCCAGGATTCTATACTGGGCTCAGTATTGTTTAACTTACTTATCAATGATTTGGCTGAGGGAACAGTGCCTTCTCAGCAAGTTTGCTGAGTAGGGAGTAGTTGCCAATAGCTCAGAGGGCTGTGCTGCCCTTCAGAAGGACCCCAACAGGTTGGAGAGATGGGCAGAGGAGAACCAACTGAAATTCAACAAGGGAAAGTGCAGGATTCTGCACCTGGGGAGGAATAACCCCAAATACCAGTACAGCTTGGGCACTGACCAGCTGGATAGTAGCTCTGTTGAGAAGGACCTGCAGGTCCTGGTGAACAACAAGCTGTCTAGTGTGCCCTTGTGGCCAGGGAGGCCAGTGGAATCCTGAGATGCATGAGGAAAAGTATTTCCAGCAATACTTTTGCTGTTGAAGGAGGTGATTCTGTCCCTCTAAGCAACCCTCATGAAGCCACACCTGGAGTATTGTGTTCAGTTCTGGGCTTCTCAGTACAAGAGGAACATGGAACTCCTAGAGTGGGTCCAGTGGAGGGCAACAAAGATGATTAAGGGACTGGAGCACATCATTTAAGAGGGAAGGCTGAGGAAGTTGGGCCTGTTCACTCTCAAGAAGAGATGACTGAGAGGGAACCTCATTAATGTATATGAGTATCTAAAGTGGTGGGTGCCAAGGTGATAGAGCTGGGTTCTTCTCAGTGGTGCAAACCAATAAAACAAGAGGTAATGGACAGAAACTTACGCACAGGAAGTTCCAGCTGAATACAAGGTGACTGTGCAAGTCACTGAGCACTGGAACTGTTCACTCTCAAGAAGAGATGACTGAGAGGGAACCTCATTAATGTATATGAGTATCTAAAGTGGTGGGTGCCAAGGTGATAGAGCTGGGTTCTTCTCAGTGGTGCAAACCAATAAAACAAGAGGTAATGGACAGAAACTTACGCACAGGAAGTTCCAGCTGAATACAAGGTGACTGTGCAAGTCACTGAGCACTGGAACAGATTGCCCAGAGAGGTTGGGTTGTCCCTGGATATATCCAAGAACTGTCTGGACACAATCCTGTGCCATGTGCTCTAGGAAGATCCTACTTGAGCAGCGAGGTTGGATCAGATGACCCACTGTGGTGCCTTCCAGTCTGACCAATTCTGTGATTCTGGATATGTAAGCTTTGGTGGTGATGAAAATAGACAGACTGATAACCTGAAATCTTCACTTCAAGGACAATTACTGGGGATGCAGTATAAATTCTTGCAGCCTGATCAATCAGTGTGCTTGTTCTTGGAGAGTCAGTTTTGTGCAGTCATATAAAACTGGAAAATCCATCCTGTAAATTAAAAGATCATTGTCCTGTTGTGTTGGTATGTAGCTCAATAACCCATGCTTGGTTAAAGCATGTCTTCCCAGTCTGATTTTGACTTTAGAATGTCCACTGATGTGGACAAGGGGTTTTCTTGGTAGCTGGTTCCTTAAGTGAATCACAATTCCTGTTAAAAATGTGAATTTAATGTCTAAATTTGATTTCTCTGGGTTCAGTTCTCAGCCACAGTCCTTGTTCAATTGTTCCTGAAAAAGATTATAGTGTCATCTAAAAATTCTACTTTTTCTTAGTGAAAGTATTTATTTACGGTGATCAGTCCTTCTTCCAAGCTTCTTTCTGATAATCTAAGCAGACTGAGCCCTTTAAATGTCTCACAGAAAGGCAATTCCCTTTACCCTCAAATCAGGCTTTTTATCCTTGTTGTATGCATATTCCAATTTTTTGGGATCTTTTAACAACCTATATCTGAGAAATGCAAGCAGCATGCCAACACAGGATGACCACTGCCATATACAGAAGAAATTTTATTCCTCACAGTCATTAATTTCTGTTGTGCTTATATGTGTTGTGATTTGAATTTTCTTGCCCAGTAATGTGCTAAGAAGTCAGCTTTCTGTTCAGTGTGAACACAAATACTTCTCAGAGAAAGCAGTCTTCCACATACAGTCTCTAGGTCAGGCCTGTCTTTCATATTCTTATTTAATGTGCTCTTTGTTGTGACTGAAAAATAGGTCAGCAGTGTTTCACATTGCTTAATCAACCAACTTGTCTCTTGAGCAATCTTACATCTGAACTGTTGCCTTTGCCACCCATACCTGTGATTCCTACAGAGAAATAACATCAGGTATATTTAACAAGCTAATATTGTCACAAAAGTATATTGACTAACATAAACTACATGATAGCCTTTATCAACACAGTCTCTCACCTGCTGTGGTACTGATGACTAGTTCAGGTCAACTGTCTGGCTTAGTCAGACAGTTACTCTATTTGAAACCCAGTTTATCAGTGTTCCTGTCTAATACTGACAGCAGCTGGACAATGGGCTGAGGTCACCAAAGCCCTCCCATATGGGCTATCAAAGAGCTCTTTAGTTTTATTGACATCCAGGCAATGTTAGCAAGAAGTAGGTAGTTTTAAACTGGTGGCCTGGAGCTCATGGTTTCTGTAGCCCATCAATACATTTCTAAGCCAGTCAAACCTTTCTAGAGGGGATTTGAAGGAGTTATGCCTTTAATTCCTTGGAGAATGGAATGTACAATCCTAGTACATGTAGGAAAATGCACTCCTGAAAGCTGATTGTTTGAAGAATATTGTGGGTTAGAATTAGAGTACTTAATGAAATTATGCTGCTGAAAATGCTTCTGATTTACCTTAGTAATCTGTTCAACAGAAATCAGTTGCATGTGCTCTGATTATGTTTCATATATTGCCAAAATACTGCTGTTACAGAGCATAATACACAACATAAAGTTGTGGAAAAACTGAAAACAATAGAGAAACTTTCCCTAATCTGTACAGACACATTAGGTGGCTGTAAAGCATTGACATTCTTGTTGAAAACTTTGATACCTGACACAGAAAGCAATTAGAGGAGACAGGTTTTCAGAACCATGGGATATCAGAGATCTGGTTGCTTATCTCTCTCAAAGTTACTGAGAAAGTTTCTTTCAAAGTCTTCTGTAAGTTGGTTAAATTGCTGTTCTTTGTAGTTAAGGTGCCATTTCTGCCCTTCTTTAAACTAAGGAATCCTCACAGAACACTCACAGACCTAGTTTTGGTTATGAATCAATGTCCTTTAGTGACTTAATCAAATGTGTCTCTTTAAAACAAAATGTGTTGATTCCTTTATTCCTGCATGTGATAAAACCCAGAACAAAAGTCATTGAGATCAAACAGAAGTTGGGAAAGAAAAAAGCTGCTCCTTAGAGCAACCCTCACAGTAGTTCAAGCAAGAAAGTGTACAAGAAATATAGCAGCATATGGTACTGCCAGATGTCAAGTACCTTGGGAAGTTACTATCAGATGCATTTGTTTTCAGTAGGAACTAAATTTTATCTCAGTTTTGTGGGACAATTATCCATGGTACAACCAAAGGGATTAATTTCTTTTCCCCTTAGTGTAAACTACGCTTCTCAGTGGTAATCTTTTTTTGAGAAATAAATTCTTTAATTTAGGACTTAATTAATAGTTACTGCCTCAAGCCCTGATAATACATCATAAATATGTCAAATATCTTTTAATTCCTGAAGGCTCTAGCCTAATCTGCCTGTTAAAAGCCCAGTTTCTAATTAGTTTGCTTGTTGCCTTGGTTTGGGTTTGTTGCTGTGAGAATATAGTGGGAGTTTTAGTGTTTTGTATGTGTGATTGAGATTTGAGTCAAAGCAAAATGAGCTCAGTGTTGAACTCAGTGCTGTGGCAGTCTGTTTGCTGCTTTGCTGTTTTGCAAAGACTGTTAATTTGTTGTAAATTTGATAAAATTATTACTGTTGAAAAGGGGATGAAGACAGAAGGAAGCAGCTGCAAGCAGCATTTGCATAGGAAATAATAACACAAATCAAGAGAAGCCTGTTCCCTCTATTTGGGCAATTAGAGACCAGAGTGCCCAGACACTAGGGACAAGGGTAATTTCCCTGGATAGTCCAAACAAATAAATAATGAAGTCACCCACCAGAATCACTGTGAAAATGACAATGAGCCATCCTCATCTCATTTTTTAATGATGGAATATTGAATTTTGTGACCAGTTTATTATTGGATAACTATGTCAAAGGCATTCTTTCTCCTCTTTCTTTGCTGCTTTTGCTAGCTGAATTTTCCTATCTTTTTCAAATACCTGTTTCAGATATTGATGAATGCCTTGAAGGCGGTTTGGGAACCTGTGGCCAAACCTGTATCAATATTCCAGGGTCCTACATCTGCTCCTGTTTGCCTGGCTACTCTTTGGATATTGACAAACGGTCTTGCTATGTGAATGGTAAGGTCATTTTCTTTTTTGATGACTGAAAAAGAGCTTTAGAGATTTAGTTAGCATTATTTTTCAAAGTGAAAACATGCCTGCTTCTCCCCACTGGACAGTGACTGGTGTGCTCTGGTTCACTGATCAGAAACCTGCCTCTTCTACTGTGTGGGTAAATGGAAAGGTCAAAAATATGGTGGTGGAAAGATGAACATATGAAAACAAACAAATAAAACTAAACAATTGCTTCCTGTTTAGCCTTCTCTGTGTGCTTGGAACTGTAAACTCTCTTATCCCATCCTTACTACTTCCAGGAAGCCACAGCAGTACACAAGATTTCGCTACCTTTGCCTCTTTCAATCTATTTTTAAGATGAAGGCTAAGACGTGATTCATTACATAAAAATTCCTTTGCTACACACTTGACAGATATTTGTAATATTCAAGTCATCTAAATGAAAACCCTTGTGGTTTGGAAGTGCAGCTAAAGTTCCTTGGGCAATATTAACCCTGACCTACAGTGACACCCTAAATATAAGAAAGAGGACTTGATAAAACTGGAGTAGTGTGATCAGCTGCCTCAGTAATTATGAGCTATTGATTGTACTTCCATACTTATCACCTGGTTTTAAAGCTGCATCAAGACAATTGGGACCATCCCAGTTGCTCATCCCTTTCAACCTTAATTGGTTTTATAGAGTTTGGAGCATAATTGGAGCACCTTTCATTTTAACAGATTTTATGTTAAGTTACTGATATACTCTTACCTTTCACTCAGTTTGAATACAGTTTGTGTCTGGAAGGAGTTGTTGCAGTTGAGCTGTAGGAGTTTTAAGTACAGGTTTTTCGTTTTCCTTCAGCTCTCTGCGGAACAAGAATTTCTGCCTTAGCCTTGTCTTGGGAGCTTCAATTTCCCTTTTTGGATAAAGTGACACTCCAGGCCACCTCTCTGTGATGAATTATTGATATAGCACAATAGTTGGAAGTGGTCTTCAGCTGGGACACACATCCATGGCAAAATTTTCCAGTCTCAGTTGGCAAGCATGCAGCAGTTGTTTGGACCTCTGGCTGGGCTGTGGGATTTTGGATTAGTGGTAATGGCCACTGCAATCTCAGTTTCTTGACTCATATTTTTGACCTAAATTTCAGCATAAAATGTGAAAGAACCATTATATTTATGTCTTATTGGTTCTCTGTAATATGTCTAGAAAGTTATCATTAAAATATGAGGCACATGGTTAGAGCCTGAACTTTCTCCTTGATGAGTATACTGCTCATGAGAACTTAATGCAGTAAAAATGCAGTGCTTATCAATTACTTGATCTCTTTTTGTTTTCTCCACACCAGACCCTGCACCATTCCTACTTTTTAGCCATGAAAATGCCATCTTTAGAATTGACAATGAAGGGACCAATCATGAAAGATTGGTGGCTGATACTGGTCCGTCAACGCTTATGGATTTTCATTATATAGAAGAGAAAGTGTATTGGGTAGACTCTGAAAGGCAACTGCTTCAAAGAATTCACCTGAATGGGACAAAACAAGAGGTAAATTAGTCAGTTCTCTGGAATTCTGCAAAGTAGCAGGTGTAAAACCCTCTATAGAAACCACCTGCTCTTTAGGTAGTTCTGTGTTTAGTGTTCATTGATTAGTACTTTATTTTTGCTGTCATGATAGTTCTGGTCCTGAGTCTAGGCTGTTTTACAGGCATCCACAGTACATTTAGTATTTTCTGTGCTTCAAGTGAAGGGGAGTTAAAAATGAAGGAGAGAAAATTCAGACAAACTAAGGCTTTGTAGACATTAATGTTTCTACCAGTTTTTTGATTAATCTCTGGCATTATGGAACTTTGTCTTCCAGATTATTGCAACAAAAGCTGACACAAATGCTATGAGAAGAATGTGCTTTAATTCCTGCTCATTTTTTCTCAAACTTTTTATTGTTTTCAATGGTTGCATAAATGCTTCTTTTAGCTCTTCATCCTTTATTCAGAAAAAGCTGTGCTGTTCATGAATCTGGCTGATTAAGAAGGCCAGACAGGCTGTTGTGGCTGAACTTGAATGCTCTGAGAGCCTTTTCTTTGACAGAGATTGACAGTGTCTGTGTAGCCATGTGGAGTCTTCACTGCTTTATTTTGACTGATTTTTAAGGATTGTGGTTCAACAGTGTGTTAGGAAGTCTTCCATCTGTATTAGCACAGGTCTGGGTGCTTCATAATGTGTCAAATGCAAGAAGTTGTAGATAAAATATTAGTCCAGTGTATTTCTTGTGCAAAACAGTTGCTCCTTTTACAGGGAGTCATTCAGTTCAGGGAAGGCATGTGTAAGTACAAAGACAAAATGAAAGTGATAAAATAATTAGAAAGAGAAATAGCTACAGGTCTGAAAGAAAATGAAGAAGACAAAACAACGAAATGAAAATTTTTCAGTCTGGCACTCTTTTCCCTATAATGCAAGCCAAGTTTAGAGTAATCATTAGGATGCCTCTTGTTGTCAATCGTCGTTTTTTTTTGTTTGCAGAGGCTGTGTTACGTAGACAAAGGCATTTCAGGGTTTGCTATTGACTGGATAAATCAAGGCATTCTTTGGGCAAATAGACAGAAAGGAACCATAGAAGCAACAGACATGAATGGGAAGAAACGAAGAGTTCTTCTAAGAGATGTTGGTCATCCCACAAAGATTACCATTGATGCTGAACAAAGGTAATTTTAAATGGGTTAGTAATTTCATTGAAATGGAATACAAATATAAAGAGTACTATGATTGTGATTTCATGGAATCATAGAAATGGGTTGGAAGGGGCCTTAAATATCCTCTAGTTCCAATCCCTATTCCATGGGCAGGGAAACCATCCACAAGTCCATCCGACCTGGTCTTGAACACTTCCAGGGATAGGGCATCCACAATTTCTCTGGGTAACCTGTTCCAGTGTCTCACCACCCTTGCAGTAAAGAATTTCTTCCTAATATCCAATCTAATCTTGCCCTCTTGCAGTTTAATGCTATTGCCCCTTGTCCTATCACTACATTTGTGCTTGGGATTGTGCTGACCCAGGTGTAGGACCTTGCACTTGGCCTTGTTGAACTTCATGTAGTTTGCACAGGCCCACCTTTCAAGCCTGTTAAGGTACTTCTGGATAGCATTCCTTCCCTCCAGTGTGTTGACCACCCCACACAGCTTGGTGTCATCAACAGACTCGCTGAGGGAGCACTTGATCCCACTGTTCATATTGCTGACAAAGATGTTTAATAGCACTTGTCCCAGTACTGACTCCTACACCATTTGCCACTCCTGTCCACCTGGGCATTGAATCATTGATCATAGCTCTTTGAGTGTGACCATTCAGCTAATTCCTTATCCACTGAGTGTTCCATCCATTAAATCCATGTGTGTCCAGTATAGTGACAAGGATGTTGTCCAGGATAGTGTCAAATGCTTTGCACAAGTCCCAGTAGATGATGTAAGTCACTCTTCCTCCTCCTCCATCCCTTGGAAAAGGTAGTTATTATCATATTCAAGGAACCTTCTGGACTGCTTATGTCCTGCTTTGTTGTCCTTCCAACAGATATCAGGGTGGTTGAAGTCCCCCATGAGGACCAGGGTTTGTGAATGTGAGGCTGCTCCTATCTGCCTACAGAAGGCCTCATCCACTCAGTCTTCCTAGTCAGGTAGCTTGTAGCAGACCCCCACTATAATGTCACCTGACCCTGCACTCCTATTAATCCTGACCCATAATCTCTTGGTTGGGTCCTTATCCATCCCCAAGCAGAGCTCCATGCTCTCCAGCTGGTCACTGACACAGAGGGTAATACCCCTTCCCTGTCTCCTCTGCCTGTCCTTGTTAAAGAGCCCGTATCGTTTCATTCCAACACTCCAATCATAGGAGACATCCCAACTTCACAACCCTGCAGGCATGCACACATCTCTAACTCCTCTTATTTATTCCCCAAGCTGTACGGAATTGCATAGAGGCATTTAAATGGGGCCCTGATGAAGCCAATTTACTGGCTGGAATTCCTTTGTGCTGTCCTTCAGGTGGTCTCCTGCTGGCCTGTGATCCCTCTGGGCATCTCTTCCTGGCCCTGGCACCAAACTGGTAGGATGTCGAATGAATTGAGGTTCCCCTGTGTTTTCATAGGGAATGTGTTCCAGTCTTCTTATCAACTTTGTGGCTCTCCTCTGCACTTGCTCCAACAGTTCCATGTCCTTCTTATGTTGCAGACACCAGAACTATACGCAGTAAAGTAAGGTTTCCCCTCCCTTGGCAACTTTCTTCTGTCTCTTTATCAGTTGTTCTGAATATTGGTTTTGAATCTACTGTTGCAATTTAGCATAAAGATGCTTCTTTCAGCTTCAAGTTGTTTACACTGAGAACCATGTTTACATGAGAGACCAGGCTCATCAAGAGTTATCACTATGAATCATCACGGTGGTTTCTCCATGATAATTTCTCTTTACACATAAACCTCTTACTAGCAACTTAAAGTTGCTAAAAAAAGCTTGAGGAGACTTTGAGACGCTTCTGTTTTGTACAGCAAAAGCATGTTCTTATATGCATTAAAGTTGCTCAGCAGTATGTGAACCTATTTTAATATTAAGGCTGAAGTGTTCTTTCCTAGAAAGAAATCAATCGATCATGAAAGTGTTCAATCTTCTGATGATAGTAGCAATACTAGTATTATTTGGAGTCTTGCCATTTGAATAGGATTTAAAGGCCTGGACAGCAGTCTTATCTTCTGATGATAGTAGCAATACTAATATTATTTGGAGTCTTGCCATTTGAGTAGGATTTAAAGGCCTGGACAGCAGTCTCTGTGGGTTTTTTGGGTTTTTTTGTTTGTTTGTTTGTTTTTTCTGATTTACTTTTCAATGTAGCATTTATCAATCTTGGAAATATTCGCAAGTCTTCAAATCCACTCTCAAATGCCAATGAAACACATTACAAATCACATTATAGGGATGCATTTGCTGGATGTATGTGAAAGTTTGGGGAGACTCAAGTGTGGATATTCACCTAGGTGTGATTCACTGTGAATAAAAGCTGTACTCATTGCTTACGGGGAGGCCAGTAAGCCAGTAATAAACTGGACAGAAAGCAATTCCAAGAAGTCTAACAGCATTTCTATGCCTTAAGGCAATTAGCTTGTATGAAAGCCCTTGAGGGCTCTGTTTTTATCGTAAAGTGAATGAAACCCCTCAGTATATTTATGTGCACAGGCATAAATATGGACTAAATCTAACATTAACAATGTGCACAACTGTTAAGTAATGAAGGTCTATGTGATACCCTAATAATAGAGTTTTTATCAAAATACATGTCTGGATATTAGCAGTGATAGGATTTTTTAGGAGCAATAATATGGCTATTGCTGTAGAGTGCTTTAAATTTATGATGGTTTAGAAATATCAGAAGATAAGGGATGATACTGAAGAAAAACAGAGGCTGGCAGTTACTCAAGCTGTTTTCTAATTTTGATTTGAATTCTGTATTCCTGTTTATATCACATCCTATCCCTACACTGATTTGCAAAACTTCTGCATAGAGACTATAACTACCTTTGTTTCTTAGTTTCCTTATCTGTAAAAAGTGAATCCTCATATTTGTCCAAACTTACAGAGGAGCGAAATTTCTTAAATAGCAGATGCTGTAAAAATGCAAGCAAATATTAATGAACTGTTTAAAAATGACAGTATAAAATTGGGCTGTCCTTCTGGAAATGTGTTTTTGCCTATACCCTAATACTTCTGATAAATTTAGATTATGTAGCAGTGAGGAAAAGCTGTGAGGCAGAGGCTGATTCTTTCTATTGATTTAGTACAATCCCTTCCCAGTGAGATCTAATACATTTGGGGCCTTTAACAATTAATTAACATAACACAGTGAAGGTGGTTTTATGCTGCATTTTTTTGTACATATAAACTCTGCAATTTTGTGATAAGTCAAACTAATGATGCATCTTGAAATTTTTGTCTGTGAGAAACCCAAGGAAGGAATCTAAACCCAAACATTAAAAAATAAAATGCACATGAATTAAGGATAACTTGCTATTTTGAAAGAACTGTTGTTAACCTTACTTACATTGGAAATCAGGGTTCTGATCCATGAAAAACCTGTCATACAAGTAGCTTCAGTGCATAACTGTTGGAGCTGTATTTTGACTGTGTCTTAATTTAATAACAGCATAGTCTGGCTGTTACAGCCAGCACAGACAAAGAAATTAGAATAATAATAGAAACTGTGTTCTTAAGCCCTGAAGTGATGTGTTCAACTAGAAAATGAATCAATCTGGAGATAGATTCCTTCCCAGAGGCAGAGGGCAGTGCGGATCTGCCTCAAAGACCTGCCTTTCCTCAAGTCTGCAGGAGATCCCCATAGATTTGAGAGGTTATTCCAGTTTCTTTGTCTGACTTCATGGCTGAACAAAGCAGAGTCAGACAATAGTGCTTCATGGTTTAAGCTGGGCTGATTCCTACTTGACCTACATGTGAGAAATTTCTAGTATCTCTAGTAGTGCTAGTAGTTCTAGTACCACACTGAGAAATTCTGTACATAGGAGCAATTAAACAAAGGGTGTGTAGCAGTAAAGTGATCCTGCAAATGTAGGGTTTGTTTGTTGCATTTTTTGTGGGTTTTTGTTATGTTTTGCTTTGTTTTTGTTATGTTTTTAAACATGCCTCTCTTCCCTGCAGGCTGTTATTTTGGTCTTCAGATGATACAGTTTCCAGCATACACCAAGTGTCCCTCAGTGGAAGTCACATAATAAATGTTTTAAGAACCACAGAGAAAATAAAGGCCATCTCACTAGATTTGGTTGACACAAGGCTCTACTGGATCCAACATGACCATGGGAAAGAGATTTCCCATATTGGATCATGTAACTATGATGGCGGAGCTGTTCGTTTGCTCAAAAATTCTGTCCGGTGAGTTTTCCTCAGCTTGTCAAAAATAAAACACTTTTATTTTATTGTGTCTGTTCATAACATAAAGATTAGTGCAAATGGCCTATAACTGTAAATCTAAAATTAATGCCAGGAAATAGAAAAATGTCACTGTTGTAAAGATAATACTGCCACTCACTACTCTCCATCTTCCAAGCTTTTAGCAAATGATAACCACTTAATCCTTAGAAATCTCCTCTGAGTGTTTATTAGTGGCCTTTTTCTGGAGCTGGAGAAGCCAAAAGGAGAGATTAAATGATTTATCCAAGGTCACAGTGGGTGAGCTCAGGTGTCTGAGCTGTGCTCAAGAGACTGAACTAGATCAGGTCTTTCCCATCCTCCTCTAAGCCTGTTGTCCTCCTTAGCTGCCGAGTGGGGAGCCTTGGCCCTGTGCTCAGACTCTCCAACAAGCTCAGCAGATGTGGTGAAAACTGTCCTATGTAAGACACTTGTTCCTTCTGATCCTGAATGCCAGTGCTAGGCATGGCTGAGGGGGCTGTTAGACTATGTACTTTTGGCCTTCATGCTGTGTAGGGTACAGATGCTCCATGTGGTCATGTGTTCAGTTACTCTAGAACTCTGCAGTGTCTGTATATGAGTAAGAAGGATTGCCAGAAGCAAAATGAGAAAAATACATGGTTTCTCTGGCTTGCTGGTTTAAGTGTGTGGCACACCATTTGCATATGATGAACACAAAGCTGGTTTCTCCCTACATTGCTAGCAGTCACATTGGATTTTTCCTTATCCTTTTCCACTTTCTCCCTTGAGTTGACTGTTCACTAGGGCAT
>NW_008649820.1:65325-65663 GCF_000695815.1 Acanthisitta chloris
TTCCCTTTCTGCCTGGATTCTCTATTTTCCACCTGGTTTATGTACTGGAAGGTGGAAGACAAAATGCTTCTTTTGATAATTTTTCTGCTTTCTCTCTTTTTTAAAACCAGTGGAACTAATCTGACCTACATCCTTCAACAAACCAAGTGTCCATTTTAGAGAAGAGGTTCACCAGAAGTGGGGTGATACCTAGGCTTTCTCTTCCAATTGAGCCAGTCCTGCACAATAGCTCATAAAACCTGTGAGAAATGCAGGCTATCCATTTTGCACCTATTTCTTTCAAATTTGCAGGATTATGAGTGTTGAATTATTTTGGGAATGTTTCTGCACCTCATCTG
>NW_008649820.1:65691-73276 GCF_000695815.1 Acanthisitta chloris
ATATATGTCATATGCATATACATCTATATATCATATATATAAGAATACAAAGAAAGGATATTTGTAGTGAACTTGACTGAACCAAATGATAAGAAAATGTGCAACTTTATATTATCTTCTCTTGTAGACATCAATTGCTTGGCATGTCTCTCTTCGCTGAGCACCTTTACTACTCAGAGCTGAAATCTGGCATGATATGGAGAGCCAACAAATACACTGGGAAAGTAGTAGTCACAATTAGCCTGAAGCCATCATTTTTTCCACCAGTGGAGATAAAAATAGTACATCCATTTAAACAGCCAGGTGCAAGAACAGATTCTCAGGATTTGGGTAAGTAAACTGTAATGATAGAGTTGTATGTGTGAGAATAATAAGAATATCATACAGTCTGATTCTCTACAGCAATAATTTTCTTAGGCAAAATTCCAGGCCTCAGTGAAGTTAAGGCAAAGGTTTCTTAAAATTTTAGTGATCCACTTGGTGTGTGTAACTCCAGCTGAGTATTGGAGTAGAAACATGCCAAGCATGAACTTCTCATTTCATTAATCTAAACACACATGCAGATAAATTCTCCTTCTCTTCCTTTTGGTTACACAAAGATGTTTTTGTTTTCCTGCTAAATGCACAAAGCATACAACTTTTTAATCCTCCATGAAGATTATTTTCATCACGTCTTTTTAATTCTGGAGGTTGAAGTCTAATGTGCATGGAAACACCTCTGTGAATTTTGGCATCGAAGGATTTTAAGCACATAGTATGTCCTACGAGTGATACTGTGGATGTCTCAGTTTTACTGTGAAAGGCTGGTCTCAGTATGTCCTACAAGTGATACTGTGGATATCTCAGTTTTACTGTGAAAGGCTGGTCTGAGTAGAAAAAACAAAATCTTCAGAGGAACTTTCCCATTCAAATGCTTTGCTTGCAGTTCAAAGAGCTGTTGAGATGCAGAAGAGAAAGTATCCCAGGAAACGAAGATTTCACTTGTAAACATGAGGAGCCTGTATTCAGAAACAATACCTGATGTGTGCTTACTTTGAGGAAAATAGTCATACCATCAAATGGAAGCACTTCTTTTGACTGACAGCTTTGGTGCTCTCACACAGAAGAACTAGGGCAGGATAGGTTTGTGGTGCAGACAGTGGCACAGCCACACATCTCAGGGTTGTTACACTGAGATTTGGAAGGTCTTATGATGTCCCCTTGGGTGTCTGTCACCATGCCTACATACTCAGGAAGATGGAAAAGAAGAGACAATAACAGAAAGGTGGTTCTTGGTAGTGGAGTCTTGAACCTCAAGGACTACTGGCTGCACAAGACTGTGCAGAATAATTTCATTGACTGTGAGCACTTAGCTTTTATTCTTCTCTCAGAAGATTAATTCCACTTCTTCCACCAGAGCATTCTTCTTTTTGGTTTCTCTCCTTACACTGGAAAAAGGGTTTCCCCACATTCAATAATATATAAACTACCAGTGTTTTCAAATGCCTATAATTCCACCATGTTTTGTAAATTTTTGTAGGACAGTAAGTGTTGTCAGTAGTAAGCCTTTTTTTTTTACATTCCAAATAGCTTCTTGTAAAAATGTCTGGGAAGTGATGGAGTAGAAAGAAGCTTAACAGGCTGAATCCAGATGAACCTTTTGGACTTTTTATATGTGTTGCTTGGCTTATCCAGTGCAAGAATGAGGATGAAAGAAGGACTAAGGAGCCTGGAGTTCAAATGAGATTTATAGCTGATCTTACAACAGAGAAACCTGGAGATAAAAGCATACCTAGGCTAATTGGATGCACTGTACAAGCTAAGAAAATGTATGTTGCAATGTAGTGTCAGCTGTGAATTATCAAGCCTTCTTTAAAGCAGATAACTAGTGTGTTCCTTCAGATGAAAAGGGAACTGATGAGAAATTCACAACTGATGCAATTTGATTTTCTTCCTGAAGTTTGAATTATTTATTTTGCTACTTAAATTCCTCATGTCCCCTCTTCCCTTTCTCTTTCAAAATGTTTCTCTGGGTTGGTCAGAGCCAATAAATACAATGAATACAGAGAAGAGCATTAAATCAGATGTGGGTTTGCTGTAGCCCCACAGAACAGCCTCTAATTTAGCTTAACTCTTTTTGACAGCTAATGCTAGATTTGGTAACTGTATGTTCTAAATCCCTTCTGAAATGTTCTTCACACTTTTATTAATGGCCCATAAAATATCTTAATTACCTTTAAATCTCAAAGACTGCCTCTGAAATTCTTTAAAAGTATCTTTTCTAACAGATTAATGATATTCAGTACACTTGGAATTTTTTTTTGTTGGGGGAATTATGTTGTGTTTCTTTCCAGTGTAAGATACCAGTATCAGGCTATTACCTGAGTTACACACATTTCCATATAAGACAGGTGATGGGAGGGGAAAAAAACCCCACAAAACACAAATAAGCTAGAAAGTATGGTTTGTAATGGTGTTCCAGAAAATATTACCTTCTAAACTTTGTAATTCATAATTTTATCACCATTCACTTTGAAATGTGATTGGGTTTTGCATATTGATTTGGCAACATGAAGTATTCTTTCTATTAAATAATGTGAGTAATAATGTGGTAGTAGTTTCCAGTCTTCATATGATATCTCTCTTTAAAAAATTTCTCTCTCTCTTTTCACACGTGTGCTCTCTCTCTGTTATTCTCTTGTTTCTGAGTGTTTTACAGAGTAATATATAATACTCTGCAGAACTGGTGGCATCTGAAACCTGCTACACAGAGTTTTCTCTTTCATAATCGCTCAACGTGTGTGCCCAAACCAAAGCATTCCCTACTTCAGGCTCTTCCCAGATCTTCCTGTGCTTACATGGGGTTGGAAATGATTGTTTCCACAGACCTACTCTTAGTCTTCCAACTACTTTCATTTTTATAGGGATTTTTTTGGCCTGATTTTACCAATAGAAGACAGTAGAAGAACCCTATTAATAAGGGTTGAGCAAGTAGATGTTGAGGAAAATACTTCTCTCAGTATCTTTCTGCTTGAAGGTTCATATGGTAATAACTCCATTCCACTTATACTGTATTTTTTCTCTCACATAAAGGAACCTGTGATTTGAACAAAGAAAAGTGCAGAAGAAGAATCTGCAGGCCAGACTCAAGGGTTCATCGGTGTAAATGTTCTAGTGGCTTTATTTTAAGTCGAAATAAACAGTTTTGTGAAGGTAATACATGAACATTGAGAGCTGTATTCCATCAAATGAAAAAAATTATGATCTTTTACTTTATTCATTATCTTGAGTACAAAAAAACACTGCAAGGTTTAAAAAATTCCAGTTGTGCCATTTCATTATTGTGTCCTTCCAGGTTCTCACACGGCCTGAAAAGAGACCTATGAAAGTGTCACGGATGCTATTCTTGTGAGAAATTTTGGTCTTAGCCTGAGCAGTTAAAAGAGCTTCAGAGAAGCAGACATGCCTATGGGTGCTAATTTAATTTTTAAATAAAAATGAAAGCAGATACATCACGAAAGGTGAAACACTGAATAATCCTACAAGATGGCTCTCTTAAGTATCACTTTGAACAGACACAAATTCTTAACATGCTTCTAAATGTTTTAATCTGGATTGTTTTATTAAAAATCTAAAATAACTATTAATAATAGATAACATGTCACTTTTTGAACCCTTGTTTTCACTACATGACCAGATTTTATGAGACAAAAAGTCATCAAAATTCCTAGCTTACAGGATTTACAAACCTGCCTGAGCAGCAGCATTCTAGTTCTCAGGAAATTCACCAGGATTGGTTTCCAAATTTTGACTTCTAGTATGCTTCTGTGAGTTGAGATTTGTACTCAAGTCATGTGGATGACAAATTTTGTAAAAGAATTTTTATCTGAAGAAAGTGTCTAATGTAATCTTTTTGTATGCACATGGGATTTAAATGGCACTGGAATCTGTATGGGAAGGCATACTTTTCAAAGGCCTCTAGGCACCTATGCTGCACATACAGAGCCTGAGGACATTTTGCTAGAAGGTTTTTATAGCTGATTTGAGTGAGGTCTGCAAACTTGCATTTTTACAATTTATTAGGAAAAACATATTTTTGTAAAATGAATGTAAAAAGAGGTATTACTTGCAGACTGTTGCTTTGTTTCATTAATCTATTCCTATTCCCCAGCACTGGTTGATGACATTATTCTGACACATGAAGTGCTTCTTTTGGCAGATATCAATGAATGTGGCTTCTGGAATCATGGCTGTACTTTGGGCTGTGTGAACATCCCTGGTTCCTATTACTGCACCTGCCCGAAAGGTTTTGTTCTGATGCCTGATAGGAAAACATGTCATGGTAAGGAGCATATAAATCCTTGGAATATCATATTGGAGAGAGTCCTCATTTAACCCTGGAACTGCTGAAAGTTTTGTGTGATGAGTTGCTCACTTCCAATCCCTATTATGTAAGTGAGATCAGCTTAAACTGAGTGAACCAATTTCAGATGTCATGTTTAAGGAAGTAAGTTACATCTGAGTAATTGTGTAGGCCTCTTCAGGAATGAAAAATAACCAAACAACAAAGTGGGGTCTTCAGAGAGTGCTCTTTGCTCAGATTAGGCTCTGTGATACATCCCAGGTGGATAAGCAATTATATCTTTTAAAATGAAGTCTCTGAATTTGGCTCACTCTGGCTATCCTGCATAAGAATTTCCTGGTCTCTGAGCAGCTTACAGCATCATCTTTTTTCTTTTCAGAGCAGGGCTGATAGCATTGTTAATGTGCCTGACATTAATGGAATACTCAGCCTACAAATGAACTAAGCCTTTCTAAAATAAGTCTAGAATGTAACATGTGAAAAGCATCCAAGTTTTGAGGTCTTGGGATATTCCCAGTCACTTTTGAAGTGAAATTTATACACAGACAAAGGTCCTTCTACCTTGTTTCCATGGAAATAAAACATTGGTATAAGCTCCAGACAGGAGTGCCAGTGCACACCAATGAGTTCACTCTGGATCAGGACCTAGGGTATATTAAATATCACCACCAGCAGTCAGTCTATATATTTTAGACGTCCAAGAATCACTTCTTCCTCTCTATTAAGAGGGAGGCAGGACCAGGATTTGATGCCCCAAACATGGGGTTCCATGGTGTGTGTGACAGCTGCAGAAGGCAGTCAGTTGTGACAGATCTATGGGAGACCTGTAACCAGAGGCTATTTCGAGGTGGGATATCCTTTTGTGTCCAAAACAACACTTAGACACCATACACAGTCCTTCTTTGGATGACCACCTTGAATTATATGCCTACCTTTTGAGTGGCTCAAATTAGATAGAAAATAATGTTTTTCTAACGCAGGCTAGGGATGCAGCATGGACTGTATAACTCCTTAACTACTGCAGCACAAGGCAGATGTATCACCAACTACGCAACTTGAGAGAGAGAGATGCAAGGTGAGAAGTCCACATGTTGATCAGGGATTTTGATGCTTTGTCCTCCAAGTCCTTTATGAAGCTCTACATCTAAAGACACAAGCTCTGGTCAGAAAAAACTCAAGATCAGTTTCTTGACCATATTCTTTGTGTTTAAGCAGTTCAAACAGTTCAGTCCAGAGTGCAATTGCCTTGGAGCAGCAATATTTGCAACAGCTATGCACCATTTAAGCCAGTATATGCAGCTGATTCAAAGAAGCAGCTGTGGGCAACTTGAACTAGTTCCAGTCATCGATGGGTCAATACCCAGTGCCCTACGGCACTAGAATGAGGATAAAGAGATGGAGCACTGCAATATGGCAGGTGGAAAGAGAACATCCTGTGAAATTGCATTAAATAAATACGCAAAAAATATTGGCCCTAGAACAATTATAATGGGAAGTAAAGGAAAGCTTTTGCCATGTCCTCAGATGGTTTTGTCCTTCTAAAATGGCTGCTAAGGAACATAGTTTTCTTTCTGGAAGGTTCATCTGTTTTCATTGATTCTAGCTCTGCTACACTTCAAGTAATAGGGGAGTAATTTTTCCTTATTCTCTTTGTGTTTTGTATTTATTATTTCAGTGTAACTTATAGTTTTCAAAACCTGATCTATTTTTGATGAAATGTAAGAAAGAAAGTTTGTAAAATTACTTCTATTTTGATAAGAGTTCTTCATAGGATTTTGGAAAAATTAAGGCTGATCAGTATGATGGGTTCAGGACCCAGCAATGTCTGCTTTCTCCTGTGCCATAATTAGGAGAGGGTGTGGAAAAAAATACTTTTTGAAAAACAAAACAGGAAAAAAGCAAAACAAACCTAGAAAGACTGCAGAAGTGTTGTACTCCCAACTTCACACTTTTTATCTATCTATCTATCTATCTATCTATCTATCTATCTATCTATCTATCTATCTATCTATCTATCTATCTATCTATCTATCTATCTATCTATCTATCTATCTATCTATCTATCTATCTATCTATCTATCTATCTTTTATGTTTTGCTGTTTAAGAAAGTCTTAGCATCTCTTTTGGGGGGCTCAGTAAAAATTTTTATTGCCATTTCAGATATATTTTTCCTCTTTAAATTACCATAGAGCTAATTTCCTGTACAAGTAACAACACGGAATGTAGTCATGGTTGCCTTCAAACATCTAAAGGTCCTGTTTGCTTTTGTCCGGAAGGCTCTGTACTCAAAGGAGATGGCAAAGCATGCACGGGTAAGTAACAGTTTTTTCTACCTGAAGTGGCTGCCAAACTGTTTACTCTTGGCACTGAGAGCAAGAAGTGAATGAAGGCATTTGACACAGATTTTGCAGAGCTGTAAATGATTTTACAAGATAGGAGGCAATAGAATGTCAGGTACTTTGAGTGCTGAGATGAACAATATCCATCTTAATTTTTTAACAGATTTTTCATAGCAGCAACATCCAATGTTTGCAGGCCAAATTCTTTATTGGCATCATGCAGCCCAGATTCAGAGTCACTCTAACTTGCTTACAAATGGAGTTTTTGCAGTCAGAATACTTGAAGCTGTTGCACTCATTAATCTGCATTCCCCATTCCAGCAGTTTTCTAAATTCAGGGAACTGTAGCTTTTCAACTGTATCTTTTCAGTCTTAGGGATCAAGCTAGCTCCATTACTTCCAGTCTATGCCTTGAAAAACTGCCCTTTCCATTTTAATCCCTTTCATATTGTAGACTGAACTGTATACATAGATTATGTCATTATTGCTGTTTTACTGCCAACACTCCACTGCATAAGCTGTAAGTAGCATTGAGGATATAACCATTGTACAGCCCAAAGAAGAAAGAATAGATTATTTTTATATGAAATTTTGGCTTGTTGTATTAGAAAGTATTCATTTGTCATCCCAGCCTAATAAACTTCTGCATAGAGAATTGCATTTATTTGCTGTTTCTTTGCATGGAATGCAAAGTCTGATAAAATTTGTTACTGTGTTGTAGATGGGATAAGATTTGCATGGGAGAAGAGTTCTTTGAAACAGTGAATACCTGGAAGACCTCTCTCTTCATGTATCCCACACTCCCATCCCCACCTCTGTCTTGTGCTGTAAATTTTCAGGAAAAACCCTGGAACAAGTTACTACTAATTTGTTTTCACTTCACTAGGCTTCTGCTTTCAGCAG
>NW_008649820.1:73288-76845 GCF_000695815.1 Acanthisitta chloris
CATTGAGATGATTTGTACTGTAGAAATCCTGAGCAAACTGAATCAGTCTCTTACACTTTGTATTTTATTCTTTTTAGAATGGCAAAGTAATATTTTTCAAATGCTCTGTTTAAGGTTGTACATCTCCAGATAATGGTGGTTGTAGTCAGATATGCTCTTCTTTAAGCCCATCCTCCTGGGAGTGTGCTTGTTTTCCTGGATATAAGCTTCAGCGAGACAGAAAGCACTGCACTGCTATAGGTTGGTATCTTGGTATGTCTGCATATTTCTGCCAATGAAAGAAAAAACATTTTAGATTCCTTTAAAATGGATAGTGTAACTGGGATCTCTTTTTACACTGGCTTTAAGCTACTTCATGAAACTTGGAAAGTATTAGTTGTTAGGAAAGATAACCTATTTTGGAAATCAACCAGAACAAGCAGCAGTATATGTTTCAGTCTCCCTCACAGAAGGTTCAGTCTATGATCCAACTTCAGCACAAAAACCTGCATACTGAAGGATAGACCTCCCATACTGTGGTGTTCTGTCCTGCAGTATTCAGGTTTTTGTGCCTTCATATAAATGTGGGCAGAGTTTCTGCCCTGTGGTATAGAACTGGGGTTGAGGTCTCTACATTTAGAGAACAGGGTAGGGAATAGTCTGTTGAAGGACTTTCCCCACTGGCCCCAGGAAGCCCAAGTGTTTGATGTGCATTGTTTGGATTCCAGACTTCTGTTTCTTCTGAGCAAAGGGCACACTCTGGTGAGCTGCAAGGTATAAGCAATTGCCCGAGAGAGAGGAGGAAAGAGAAGTTTCTGATTTGTTTCAGGAATAAGGGAAAAGTTTTAATTTTAGGAGGACAACATTTTTCTTGCTTTTACTGTGAAAAGCTTCTCATGTGCAAAACTCAAGTGCTCTGGCATTTATGGTGATGTTGTGAAATGCAGAGAGATGATTGTCTTGAGGCTAAGTTACTTAGTGTGAAATGCAGTGGGGCTAGTGAGTGCCTTTATCACAAATTTGGGAGTCTGATACTGAAAAGCTATACTCACATTTGTCTGTAATTTCTGAAGCAAGTGGAATGTAGGACTAGTGTCCTCATTTCTTTGTGCATCTGCTCCTCATTTTGTCTCTTACCATTACTTACTCGTAACATTAGCCAGGTGGTAATGCAAGTTAGAAATCACTTTGAAGCTACTACTACTAACGTACTGGCAAATTTTCACCAACAGGTCCTAAGCCATTTTTGTTATTTGCAAATGGCCAAGATATCCGCCAGATTAGTTTTGATGGAACAGATTATAGAAGTTTACTTGACTGGCAGATGGGAATAGTCTTAGCACTGGACTCTGACCCGGTGGAAAATAAGGTAAGGCATTAAAAATGAGAGGATTTTGAAGTGTTGCAAGGACAAATGGATTGAGCTTTCACGTGCCTTAGCCTTTCTGCTGTCAGTGATCTGGATTACATGTTGTGCTGCTCGTTGTTCTGTTGCCTGTCTAGAAGCACAACTGGTGCAGGCTGCCAAACACTAGTTGAAGAGTTTCATCCTTCACTTACTTATTGAATGTGCTTTGTATAATGACATGGATAATTCACAGAAAATTTAGATTTCTAAATCCCCTTCAGGCATGACTTTGATTTCTAAGAACTTTTGTGTGATTGCTGTTTTCTTCATTAAGATTTCAGTGTTGCTTTCTGGAAATATACTATGGGTTTCTTTCACTGTGAAGCAGTAAAAGCAATAGTATTTTTTTCTGTACAGCTAAATCCCACAATCCCTACTAAATGTAGGAGTAATCTTGAGAAGAATTACTTCCCATGTCCTGACATTATTGAATAAAACTGCTGAATGCCCACTGAGTTTATTGGTCATGCAAAATGTATTCCTTATGTACAAGATAGTGCTGTTTGAAACACGAGTCTTCTCTGTCTAAAGAGCTGTTTGTGTGGCTGTATCCTGGTGCCCTGCTCCTTGCCTGCAGAATTGGAAAGAATAGGAGTTTAGCTGTGCTTTGATAAACCTGCTGTGGCAGATAGGGCTTTTTTTTCCCATGTGAGTCTTATTTATGCTGTAAAATTGTTGCAGAAAAATAGGATGGTACAGTGAAAACTGATGCTAGAAAGTTGCTGGAAATATCTCAAGACCTGGATGGATACAGCTCAACAAATGTGACTGTTACCAGATCTGTGTTTACAGGAGGAGCATTTCAGGCCCTTCTGGAACATTGCCACTTGCTCCTGAAATAGGGCCCTGCTGGGGAACAAGCAGTTGTTCTGTTCTGTGCCAAATGTAAATCAACTGTGCCGGTGACACTGGGTGTGCCCCGTGTTCTGCTCCTGTGGGAAGCTCTGTGTGGCAGTGGGATGAGCAGTGCAGAGGTGAGGGGATGTGCAGGGGCCCCAGCCAGGCTGCAGCAGCCTGCTCTTGCCAGCAGCACAGTTCTGCCATACAGCATTTGGTTCCTTCAGGGTATTGAATACAGGGCAAACTTTCTTTCCTCATCCTTGGAAAACACAAATGTAATTTCCCCCCCAGCAGAGAACTTTTATTTTGATCCCAAACTAATAAGCCTTTTCTGGAAATGTTAGCCCCTTACAGAACAGACACCAGGTAAAAAAATTAAGATAACTGCAGGCTGAAAGAGGGGGAGGGGGGAATAGAAGCAAATGATATAACAGCTATTCCCCTTCCCAGCTCCTCAACACACAGAGACTACTACTATCTTCTCCCAGCTTGTCCCTTCTTAACATGAGCAGCCAGTGAAATGATAAGTTGCTTTTTGCCTGCTCCTACTTTTGCTTCCTCAGCTGTGCTTCATGTGAGGTAGCTGCTTGCTGAAACAAAACTGCAGGGTATTCAGAGGGCTGTATATAGGGCATCCAGGATTTACAGATAAGCACAAGCTGCCTGTAGAAGTCATCCTGGTTGAAGGATAAGTGCCTTTTTATTTGATCAGGGATCACAGGTTACCTGTGCAGCTTTTTGTGAATAAGCAGTTTAGGGAACTTTCAAGATGAAAAAGTTATTTTAGAAGTGGAACTACTAGACAAGGGAAATAGAGTAGAAAGTGAGATGGAAACTAATAGCACCTCATCTGTTATTTCTTTACAGATTTACTTTGCCCACACCGCCTTGAAATGGATAGAAAGAGCTAATCTGGATGGCTCAAATCGTGAAAAAATTATTCCTGAAGCTATAGATATACCTGAAGGCCTTGCTGTGGACTGGATTAACCGTAAATTGTATTGGACAGACAGAGGGTACATACTCCACAGTGCATTTATGTTGAAGCATGCCAGAAAATATTTGGAATAAATGACTGGTGACACAGAAATAGCTGAGATATCACTCTAATTCAGTAGTGCTTCACATTCTGATTGGGTAGTTGTAATCTCAAGTATATACAGTTGGAAGTTTCTTTAAAACTGAGATGCTGAAAGTTCATCTTGAGTCTGCTCAAGTATTTTATGTTTGTCTTTCCAAGAAGCAAAGGTTTGGACTCAGCTGCAAGGAATCTAAAATATGTATTGCATATATACATATACATATGTGCTTGTGAATATATATATGTTTA
>NW_008649821.1:0-5794 GCF_000695815.1 Acanthisitta chloris
GGCTTCTCCCCAGTCAATGGAGAGCCGGGGGCAG
The DNA here is from genome assembly GCF_000695815.1 of Acanthisitta chloris. Taxonomy (NCBI): domain Eukaryota; kingdom Metazoa; phylum Chordata; class Aves; order Passeriformes; family Acanthisittidae; genus Acanthisitta; species Acanthisitta chloris. The sequence goes on from NW_008649821.1 coordinate 35, forward strand.
GCTACCAGCCCCCACCTGGAAGGGACACGTGACAACAATGGGGATGAGCATTTTGGGAAGTACAAGCCACAATGAAGCCACACAGCAGCCCCCTAGAAGGCCCCTACTGTGCCAGAGCCACCCTGCCAAGGACAGCCACATCCTATCCCCACCCCATGGGCACAGTGTGTGCAGAGGTGCACAGTGACAGCACAACAGACACGGCAGGGACAGCATCAACTGGGAATCAGAGACTCAGACAAGGATGGGGCATCCTGGGGCTGGACTCACACATCCACATCAGGAAAGAGCTGCAGCTTGCTGGGGAAGATCTCGGACAGCAGCACCCGCACATAGGGCCGGCCCAGCGCATGGAGACGTGACTCCAGGTGCTGCAGGGGGAAAAGGCACCCGGGAGGGTTAGAGGAACCCAGAAAAATGCCCCCAGCAAGCCCCCCAAAGCCCTGCCCATAGCCCCTTCCTGGCCATCAGACCTTCTGTGGGTCCTAGCTCTGCCCCACAGCCATGTCCCCTTGGCAGTCTCTGGCCAGACACGGTGTCAGAGACTGTGGCCATAGCTCCAGCTCGCGCCCAGCTCTCCCCAGCACGTGCCTCAGCCTAATGAAGTAATTACTGCTCAATGACAACAATCTGTTCTCGTTAGCGGCTGCCTGCCCTGGGACACGCGCCTGCCGTGGGCTGTCTGTGGCCAGAGCATGCAGAAGGAGGAGAGGGGCCAGGGATGTCCTCGTCCTCCAGAGCCGGTACTAATCAACCTCTGCCCATCCAGCCCTGGCCATGCCCATGTCCTGCCCACTATGGATCAGGAGCTGCTGGGACCTCACTGCCCCTCTCTGCCCGCTGGTCCCTGCACTGCCCCAAATCTCACCTGCAGTTACCCCAGAATTCCTGGGTGTGAGCAGGCCCACTCTGCTCAGGGCACCCACACCTATGGGGCAGGACGCTGTGGTCCTGCTCCCCTCGTCCAGCTGGGGTGCAGAAAGCACCAGCACAGCAGCTGAGCAGGGAGGTGAACCTGATTGGAAGTTCAGCCAATTAAAACAAACCCAGGGAATTAATTGCCAAGCCGCCTGGGCGGGGGGGGGGGTCTTCATTCTCCACAGCAAGGGGCAGGTTTAATGAGCCCTTGTCCAGCCTCCTTCATCTGCTGCTAATTGCCCTGTTCACTCAGCTCAGGGACACACAGACCAGGGCCAGTGGCCACCAATGGGGTTCCAGTGGTGCCATGTCCCCCCTTGTCCCAGCAGTGAGGCCACTGTGCTGCTGATGCCACCACTCACCGGGCCTTCCCCCCACTGAGCAGCAGCACTTGGTGCCCCAGCAGGGGCCACGGGGAGGGAGCTGGTACCTGCAGGATGCTGGGGGAGCCCTGACGCCCCAGTGTGCCCAGGATGAGTCCCCAGCAGCGGGCAGTGGTGGCAGTGCGGATCGCGTCCTGCCGAGCGCGGTGCATGCGCTCGTGGCTGTAGTGCTCCTGGGAGAACACCTTGCTGTAGGGATCATACCTGCAAAGCAGAGCCAGGCTCACACACACACCCCATCACCTGCCCCCCTCCATGCTGCTACCAAATGATGCCCAACCCTCATTAGCACTAATTGCCTCCCACAGCATCTGTCCTCCTGGCTGATGTCGGACCCAGACGGCTCGTTAGGGGACAAGGACAGGGACAAGTGTCCCACCACAGCACCCCAACACCCAGCACAGCCTGGGCTCCACGCTCGGCTCCGTGCTCAGCTCCCCCTATCCCGGCTCATCAATTATGAAGAAATCTTTGATTTGTTGCTTTGTTTGACGAGGAGAATTTTAATCAAATCCCACTCGGGTTTCAGCAGCTTCACCAGCGCCATAAACCTGACGTGCGCCTCCCGTTCGTAACAAACGACCTACTAGGAAATTCAGATTCCTCCAAATGGGCCCAGCCTTTCACTCCTGATATTTCATCTGCTTTCAGCGGCCTCATCATAGCGCTTTATGGCCTCTGCCTGCAGCAGCCAGGCTTTAATGGCTGCACCTCCACGAGCTTTCACAGGTACTTGTCAAAATGTTTATATTCAGCCGGAGTAAATGGTTGGTGTTCATCTCCCTCACCCACCCCACAGCCTCTCACCTGCCTGTGCCTGCTGCAGGCAGCTGCCTACCCAGCCCTGGGGTACAGGCTGCTCTAGGGGTGCATGATGGGGACAGCTGGTCCCTGGTGTGCTGGGGAGTTGGGGTGCTCCCCAGTATAGGTTGTTGGGGATTGGAGTGGGTGCCCCTACCTGTATGCAGGTATCCCTGGGTTGGCAATCATGATGGACTCCAGGTGGAAGCGCCCATCGCCCAAATACCTGCCAAGAGGGGAGAGAGAGCTACAGCACATGGGAAACAGCAGCACCCACCCATGTGTCCGCCAGTTTCCCAAGCTGCAGTGCACAGGGAGATGCCATGAATCCAAACTCCTGTGCTGGGACCCAGGGGCAGCAAGCACAGCCATCTCGGTGCAGCCCCCTGGCACAGCAGGGTGGGAGAGGCAAGGAGGGACGCTCACGTCAGCACGGGGTGGCTGGAAGCTGCTTCATCTCAATGGCTGGTTCTAGACATTGCTGCTTCCATTTCTAATCGGATTTCAAGTCAGCAATTACATTTCAAAGCCTTTCATTCAGCTGCCCTAATGGAGTGAGGGCTTGGAAAATGAATTCAGACGTAAAACTTGACTAGATTTTGCCCTTAATTGGAGAATGACATTTTGGGAGATCAAAGCTAATTTGTCTGCAAAAGTTAGCCCCAGAGACGGTGCAAAGAAGAAAATAACGCAGGGAGGACGCAGGTACAAGGGCTGTGTGCACCTGCGCGGGCGGGTGGCTGGTACCACACCACCAGTCTGGCGGTGGGAAGGACCCACTCTTGCCAATGCAGTGCCAGTCCAGCCGCCCCTGCCTGCTCCTGATGCCCTTGGAGAGATGAAAAGCAGAGGCAGTGCAGCTCAGGGTGAAGCCTGAGCTTCCACTGACCCCATGCCCAGCAATCACGAGCCTGTTTCCCTGCACTGCGGTGCTCAGAAAGGCACGGGCGCTGTTGGCTCTCGGCAGCGCGGGCGAGGAGGAGCTCAGCAGGACCCAAACCCACACCTGGGCTCCTCGGCTCCCCCCAAGGGTGGGGTCCTTGTATTTATTTATTCTGCAGCACACTGTATTCACAGTACATTAAGCATTTCCATTACCTAAAATAATTAGGTGATAGGAAGCGAAGTGCTCCTTCTAATTTGCTGTCCTTAAATAAAATTAATGTTGCTGTGATGTTGGGCCCCGGCCATTTGTCTTTTCCAATTATCCACCCGCCCTTCCATCTATTATCTATTCTGATATACGACTCAATTATTTCCTCTGTGCTACAAGCACACGCCACTCCAAGCAGCATGAGGAGCTGGAGGGGGCCCGTCCCAGCCCGTGGATGTCCCTCACTGCCTCCCACAGCCAGGCAGGGGGGACAGGCAGGAGGATTCTGGAGGACCCTACGTACTTACACGATGGCATCTATGTCCTGAGCGAGCCGGGGCGACGTGCAGCCCAGGATCTCTCCTGGGGACAATGGTTTGCACTGGGGCACACACACCTTGTACTGGGAGCGCAGCTCCTGTGATGCTGCCTGCAGGAAACGGAAGGTCATCAGGGACAGACCATGGCACAGAGAGTGGCTGAGGAGCTTTGGGGACACCCCAGCCCTAGCAGTCCCAGCCGCTGTGTCCCAGCACAGAACAGTGGAGCCAGGCTGCTCGGAGCAGCACCGGTAACGGCCCCCCACAGTCAGGATGCTCAGCGAGGCTCAACCAACGTATCAATTAAAAGACAAGGGAAAAGGCTTAACGCTTGGATAGCCCCGTGTTTAGATAGACATGGCTCAAGAGGCTCATTCATCTCCTCCCGTCCTGCCCAGCCGGCCGTTCAGGGGCAGACAGACAGACCCGCCGGAGCTTCCCCGGCCGCTGCCGGCACTGCATCAAAATGCCAAGTGCTCCACTGCCTGCCCTGACATTTACAGAGCAGCTCCCGGGGGAGCCAGGGAGGGGTGCCGCCATGAAACATTGATCAGAGTTATTATAAAGTACTTGATCAACATTACGGCAGCAGCATATTATTGCAGCCACTCGTCAGAGGAGAACTGGCACCACCAGCACTGCGGGGCAGCTGCTCCAGCCTTGGAGCTGGGGCAGGAAAGGACTGAGCTGGGGGCCAAGGTGAGGGGAGACTAAAGTCTGTCCTGTGCCATGCACTGCCAGGTATCTCCATCTCACCTGCAGCGTGGAGACAAACTGGATGGTGCTGACAAGGGCCAGGGAGGTGCCTGCTGCGAAGTTGAAGCGAATGGTCTCAAGGAAATGGGATGCATCGATCTTTATGTCCACGAACACATAGAGCATCTTCAGCCCCTGCGTGGAGTCGATGGGAACTGCTCAGAGGAAGAGAGAGGGTGTGAGTGTGGGGTACAGCTGGGGCTCCAGTGAGCCACAAGCTGTTGCTGTCTTCAGCTGGGAGATTAAGTTGGCTGTGCCCCAACTGCCCTGGTGTGGGCAGGCCAGGGTGGGCTGTGCCACCCCTCTGCCCATGCAGGCACCCCATGCAGGGGGTGCAGATGGAAGCCATGGAGAGCACCCGCTCGTTTCTCTCCGGATAATGGCAGCCTGGGGAATCAATGAACACAAATCTAATTACCCCCGGTGCTAAGAAGCCTTTGTCACCACGATTAAGTGAATAATTAAAGTACACAGAGTCCACATCGATCCACAGCTCCGCATTCACTTCCCATTTTGGTGCTCTTCACCTGATCACAATTAAGTGTAAATTACTCCCTCCTGCGGGGCACGTGGGGCCGTGAGAGAGCAGGCAAGCAACTGTGTGCCCTGCCACCAGCCACACCGGTGACAGGAGCACCATGGGCAGCCCAAAAGGAGCCCAGCACCCTCTCAGCACCCTGTGGGTAACCCAAGGTGCCCTGTGACCCACCCAGCCTGGTGCAGGCATGGGCCACAAGGCCGTGGGCAGCAGATGGCACCTGGGCTGGTGATAGGTAAACTACAGTGCCTGCCTGACCCTGCAGGGAGCAGCTCCAGAAGATTTGACTCCCATTCCCCGGAGCAGCCCACTGGATACAGACCCTTGTTCCCCTTTCTGCTGTTCATTCACGAGTAGCAGGCTACAAACCAAGAGTTTTATACTCTCTGTTCCAGTGGTGCCCATAACCCTCCTTCCGTAACAAAGCACCTAGCACAGATATTTATCACCACGAATGCTCACACCGATGTGGCTTTCAGGACAGAGTCCTCAACTGGGGAGTCAGTATTTCACACGGAGCCTGATGCAATTCTTCAAACCCATTTATACGACCCCATAAACGTCCAGGAGGGCTGCCAGCTGCTGGGAGTGAGGCAGCGGCAGGGATGCACACGCCTGCCACTCGCTGTGGCAATTCTGCAGATCCACCTTAAAACCCAGAGCGTCTTATTGTTATTTTTGGGCTGATTCCATCCTGGGTGGACTTCAAAGTTAGCAGCATCTGGGACAGCAGCGCAGTTTCCATGGCAACTGGATCCAGAGTACTGTCCGCCTGGGGAGCACACAGCCTCCTCCTCCCTTCCCCTCCCAGCCTGCACTGTACCCGCAAAGCTGCCTTCCCCGGCCTCGGGGTGAGCAGGACCCCCAGGCCCTCTCTCCCCTCCACTGTCACTCCTGACTTCCCCCAAAGCCCACAGAGGCAGGGTGGGGGGCAGGAGCAGCCCCATCCCC
>NW_008649821.1:5817-6052 GCF_000695815.1 Acanthisitta chloris
GGCCTTATTGCTCTGCTCTTGGGCTCAGGGCTGTGATCTGTGCGCTGCAGCAGCCAAGCAGGATGAGCACGCCCTACTACCCGCAAAATCCTGCCGGTGGGCAGCCACCCAGCCCTCCTGGCCCTGCCCAAAGCCAGCAACAGAGGCTGGAGAACAGAAATCCCACAGGGAAGGGATTAGCCTTTGGCACTAAGTCTCCGAGCTGGCGTTGAGAGGGGCGGGGAGCTGCTTGGCA
>NW_008649821.1:6094-6577 GCF_000695815.1 Acanthisitta chloris
ACAGCCTCTGCAGTGCCATGCACAGCCGACTCGGCAGTGCCCCAGGGCTGAGTGTCACCTACTTAGGCAGCTGTGTCCGTAGTGCACCAAGAAGTCAGCACCCAGGGCCCGGGCGGTGTAGTCATCCACGCAGCACGCGCCGTAGGTCACATCGCCCATTACCACTGCCTCTGCATCTGTGAACCTGTGGGAAGGCACAGTAGTGAGGGGGTCAGGGCTGGCTGTGTCACCACAGCCCAGGTTCTGCCCCCAGCCCTGTGGCATGCCACTGCTGGGGGACCCCGCGCTGCCATCGAGCCACGCGCCAAAGAGGACAAGCACTGGCTACTCTCCGAGATGTCAACATGATTAAGCTGGAGAGCGGTAATCCGCCTCTTCAATTGGGTAAAGCTGTTTGCAATTCAGCGGATTATCCACTCATCAAACAATACGCTGCCAGCTTCCTAATGCTCCAGCGGGGAGAGCAGCAGAGGGAGACCCGGC
>NW_008649821.1:6742-11280 GCF_000695815.1 Acanthisitta chloris
GCACAACGTGGTGCCGTCGCTTCCACCAGCCAGCCCTGAGGGCTGGAGACACCAGGATGGGCACAACAGCTGTCCTGGCATCCCCAGCTGTGCTAGCCAGGCTGGCCAAGTCACCACCACCACCCTGTGCCCAGGCACCATGCCAGACACTGCACCCTAACCTGCACCTGGCTGTTTCGCCCATGGGTGCCAGTTTGGCAGTGTGCTCCAGGAACAGCTGGTGGCACTTGGCAAGGAAAAGCACCAAGCAAACACTGGTGCTGTCCCCTATCCCTGCTCTGGCACCCCAGCACTCCTGCCCAAGCCCACCTGGCACCTGCCAGCCAGCAGGTAGAGGAGCACAGTCCGGCACCAAGCAGCAAAGCCAGGGCTCTGGCACGATGCAAAGGTGCCACGTTTGTGGGTATTTTATTGCACCATTTTGGGGGATTATTAGCTTGGCTGCCTTCCCAGGGAGCTGCTGTGGTAGCTTATGGTTGAGAGCAGGTATCTCGATGACAAAGCTCCTTGCCTGGAGGGGCTGCTTAAACCAGATGCTAATTCCTTATTTACTCAAGGCCACACCAGTGGCTGTAGCTCAGTGCCAGTGGGGTCCCCCCCGCTGCTGGCACAGGGTTGGGGTGAAGGGGCCGGGGGAGGAGGAGGCCCTGGCACAGCAGCACCCCCTGGCAGCACCCAGCGCTGGCGGGGGGCCAGGGTCCCGCGCGCTCCCCCCAAGCGCCAGGCAGGGAGAGTTACGTCGGCGGCAAGAATAGAAATGGTGGGCAGAGCTGGGCAGATGGCAGAAGGTGGAGAAATGGCGGAGCGTGCTGAATATTAACAGCTCCGGCCTATCCGTCAGCGCCTGGGGAGGGGGACAGGGGAGTAGCTTTGCTGGAGCATCCCCAGAGAGGGGGCAAAACCATCCTCACCTCCCGCATCCAGCCTGGGCATCTCCCACTCCACATACTTTTTCAAGGGTTGGGGATGCAGCTGGGGAGTGTTAGAAGCTGGACCAGATTCTGCCAGCACCCAAATTCCTCAATCCATCACTGCCAGCACGGCCTGTATGGGAGGGTGGCTCCTGCACTGCCTGCATGGCCATGCTCTGGAGCTGGGGGTTGCCAGTGAAGGTTCAAGAAGGCTCTTCTCACCCTCCCGAGCCCCCAGCCCCCTCCTCTAATGAGAGGTGATGAGATGAACATGAATCAGACTCCACACATCTCAGCAAAAGTGGAAAATTATTCAGCTCCTTAAGATTCAGGACGGGGAGGTCTGACTCAGAGCGGCAGCCAGCGCCGCTTAATTTTTTATAGATTAAAATGTATGCAAATTGGCCCAAACCCCAGAGAAAGTCCCTGGGGGTGAAGAGCAAGAAAGTGAAATAGCAACGGTGGAGGGAGGAGGGCAGAGGTGCCTGTGGCCCCTGCCTGGCACACGGGGCTGCAGCCAGGCAGTGCACAGCCACCGGCCCATGGGCAGGGAGAGATGGGGCTGAACTCTGCCATTAGGAAGATTCCTGCTCTGGCTGCAGGGAGCAAAGCCACAGCTGAGCAAAGAGGCCACGGGACGATGCCTGGTGAGGAGGGAACCCAATGGTGCTGCCATTGAGGCTGGCAAGGCTAGGAGGATGCCGGGAGCCTGGCGGAGCTGCAGCAGAGCACACACCAGGGTCACCTGTGCTGGCTGGGCTGGCTGGTCGAGTGGAGCAGTAATCATCTCCTGAGACAAATCAAAGGCAAGCACACGGGCCTCCCCTTGATGTTTTAATCAGTTCGGTGTCGCCAGAGTCTTTCATCAAACTACAGAGGAAGGAAATGTCAATTAGCAGCCACCTGCCTCCGATACGGACTGGAGAGCTGCTCACCAAGCAGACCGGACCAGGATGTGGGCAAGGAGCAGCCAGGGGAGCGTCCTGGCAGGAGTTTTGCATCCCTGGAAGTCATCACAGCCGTGGATGGGTCCCAGCAGTGTGCTGGCAGTGACTGGGTTGTCCCCACCCAGCGCTGAGCCGCTCACTACAGCTGGGAGCTCATGAATATTGAACACGTGGGGAGGTTATTCATCTTTTACGTCCCGCAAACCCCAGCTCATTCTGAAAAACCGCCCGGCCTTAGCATTTTTCTCATCTCCCCCTAATTCGTTATCTCCTTTTTTAAACAGATGGCTCCCAACACCCCATTTATAAAGTGCTACACTCAGCACTGGCAGGACACATGCCCAGGTGGGTCAGGTCCTGGCCCAGACTCTGATCCCAGACCCTCCTGTACACGTGCAGGACAGTGACAGAGGGATGAGTTTGGGGGCTGAAAACGCTGGGTCAGAGACAGGCACACACAGGGCCCAGATGTCCCCAAGCTTGGGGTGGCCAGTCCCCCTTACCCAAGCACAGGCACTCGACTGGAGCAGACCTGATTTATCCCATCCTCTCAACAAATGAATGAGAGTGTTTGCTGCTGGCAGGAGCGTGAGGTCCCCTGGCACTGTGGCAGCGCATGAATGATACTGTGCTGGTCCTCAAGCCATGAAGTAGAGCTGCTCTCCCCAGCACAGAGGAGTCCTCAGCTCCAGTCTGTCCCTCATGCCTGGCCCCACTAGCCCTCGGTGGGGAGGGGACTGGGCTGAGTGGCCAGTCCTGGCATGACAGGGCTACTGGAGGATGGAGACAGCACTGAGATACTGGGGTGCCTGCATGTCCTGCTGGGAACAGGGCCATGGAGCAGACTGCTCCTTGCTTCACAGCCACCTGCCTCACCTGCATGTGGTCCTTCATAACATGGTCATGCTGTGGTGTGGTGTCACCTCCCTGCCGGGAAATGCCTTGGTATAAGCAAGAGGGTTATGCCCTACAAATACCCCACACCCTGTCTCTGGGGAAAAGGCAGACCCCACGATCACCTCACCAGCCCCAAACCCACTGTCTGCCCTGCAGCACCCAAGTCCAGTGTGTCCCAGGACACCTGTGGGTGCTGCTGTCCTGGGCTGCAGGGGCTGACTGCAGCCCTGGCTGAGAACAATGTGCATAATTAGCAGAGAGGCCCATCGCCAAGCCCCATTACCAGACTCCCAACTTCATTAGCACAGGAAGGCTGAACATAATCAGAATAATGAGTTTGCCATTTTATTGCAGTCAGAGCTGGAAGAGCCCTGCTGCAGCTGGGCCATCACAGGGCCCCGTGCAGCTTTTGCAAGTGGGTCAGGATGGGGAGAGGTGGGTGTCCCTGCAGCCCTGCCAGAGCAACCATCTCCAGCTGGGTCCCCTCCCTTGAAGAGATGGACCTTCCCCTCTGTCATCACTGGAAGTGCCACCACGATCCCAAGGAGCATGTCTTGGGGCACCCCAGCCTTGCTGGCCCCATAGCTGCCAAAAGACCCCAAAGTAAGGCAAACCAAGGGCCAGCACACGGTGGTGGCAAAGCCACCACGGCCTTCCTGTGCCTGAATGGTGCTGTCCCCTCTTCACCATGGCCAAGCCACAGAGCTCTGTGGGATACAAGGAGGTGGCATGGGGCACATGGTGGCGGGCACCACACCGGTGCTAGCACATCCCAACCTGGGAGGCGACAGCCCTATAGACTCCACACACTCCCCACTGCCTGGTCCTCCCCCATCACCCCACGCTGTCACCGCCTGGGTAGAAGGTTTTAAACATCTCCAATGAAGTGAGAACTTCATTCTTCCTAATGATGCTGTTGTGTGGTTAATGACGGTGATTAAATTCCCCTGCACAGCGTGCACTGCGCTGCCAGCGCCTCCAGGTTGTGCTTAAAGGACAAGGGGAGAAGGGAAGGCAGCTCTGACCAGCAGAGCCACAGTACTGTGCAGCTGAGCCTGGATCCTGACCTGTGTTAGTGTCCCTAGATGGCCGTTTGAGACCTCCTGGTGATGCTGACAGCTTTGCCACAGCACTCAGTGCCACATGGCAAACCTGCCTGGCCAGGGGACCCAGTGCCTGCGTGGCACTTGGAACCTGCTGGGCACACCAGCCATGGCACCAGGAACTGCCAGGCACACCAGCCAACAGGGGCTGTTTTGTCTTGGCCATAGTGGGGCATTTCAAACTCTGTCACAGCTGTTGGGCTGGGTGCACAGATGTTTAACTCTTTACTGCTCAACCAGAGATGATTCAAGACCCCCTGTCACTCCCAATGGTCCCTGTACTCTCCTGGGCACACCGTGACACAGTCACCAGGATGGTATGTGCACCGCCTTGCACAGATGCTCAAAAGCCTTTGGGAGGTGGGAGCTGTTAAGGCTGTGGCAGGGCAGTCTGAGCAGGCACCAGGACATCCCTGGGCCCCCCGCCATCACCTGTCTCCTCTACCAAGCCACCACAGCTGATTAGCAGGAGCCACTCACCCCATCGTGGCACAGGGAGACAGAGGGATTAGCAGCTGCAAAGCCTGACAGCCGACTTTATTAACACGGAATCAAAAGCCCAGCTGAGAGCCCAGCTGATCCGTCTGCTCCAGCCCCGCGGGGAGGGGGTAAGCAGGGGTCTGCTCCTGGCTGCACAGCCCCCTGCTACAGACCGGTGGTGCAGAGGGCACGGCAGCCAC
>NW_008649822.1:0-7272 GCF_000695815.1 Acanthisitta chloris
TGCCAGGACCTGTCCCTCTCCAGCCCCTGGGCACTCAGATCCATCTCCAGGTGATCTCCTCTAGGACCTTCTCTATGTCCTCCAGAACCTCCTGTGTGTCCTCTAGGACTTTTTCTATGTTCTCCAGGACCTTCTCTGTGTCCTCCAAGACCTCCTCTCTGTCCTTCAGGACCCTCTATGCCCTCCAGAACCTCCTCTATGCCCTCCAGAACCTCCTCTGTGTCCTTCAGGACATTCAGAACCTTCTCTGTGTCCTCCAGGACCACCTCTGTCCTCCTCTATGTCCTCTAGAACCCTCTATGTCCTCCACTACATCCTCCAGAACCTCCTGTGTGTCCTCCAGAACCTCCAGAACCTCCTCTGTGTCCTCTAGGCCATCCTGTGGGTCCTCCAGAACCTCCTGTGTGTCCTCTAGACCCCCCTCTGTGTCTCCACAGGACCTCCTGTGTGTCCTCTAGACCCTCCTGTGTGTCCTCCAGGACCTCCAGAACCTCCTGTGTGTCCTCCAGAACCTCCTCTGTGTCCTCCAGGAGCTCCTGTGTGTCCTCTAGACCCTCCTCCATGTCCTCCAGGCCCTCCAGGCCCTGCTCCACGCCGTCGGTGCCCTCCCCTTACCACCATGTGTGCCACCAGCTCAGCCTTGCGCGCGAAGACGAATCCTCGGCAGGCGCCGCCGCTCACGGCTTGGCCGATCATGGAGATGCTCCTGATCAGGCAAAGCTTCAAGGTCAGGTCCTGAGGGCAGAAGACCAGCTCAGACAGCTCCAGCAAACCCCCAAGGTGTCCCCTCCCCTCCCCACCAGCTCTGGAGACCTCCCAGGACATTGTGTGTGGGCTCAGCTCTCTGCTCTCAGTCACCTCCCAAGCTGAGGGAGCACCAGGAGATCATGTCCTCGGTGCCAAAGGTCACCAGGAGCAACCTGAGGTCCCTCAAGATAGAGCCATGGAGCTCCTGTCCCCATGGAGCAACTCAAAGCACCTCTAGATGCTTCCAGGAGGTTTCTCTCCCACCAACTTTGTTGAGGACAACCACAGTTGGTTGTGCTCACCCCCCTGAGCGAGGCCTGGGGAGGTCAAAGATCTGGATGGGGTTGGAGGAGAAGGTCCAAGCTCAGGTGAAGCTCTGGGAGCTGTTAGTGCCAGCAGAAGCCCAGAAGGAGGAGGTGTTAGTGGAACCTTGAGGAGCTCTTGACCCATCCTAAGGGACATGGAGCTTCTCCAACCCTTTGGCACCACCAGGACATCGAGGTGGAGCTTCAAAGTGCTCCATGGAATGATTGTCCTGGAGGAGAAGGAGCAGCAGGATTGGAGTTGGAACCAAGTCTGCAGTCCCTGAGGTTCTCTGGTGACCTGGAGAGGCTTCACCGGCCAAGAAGGACCTCAAGGTGGACACAGCATCCATGGTGGAGCTCCAGGTTGGCTCACTCCATCCCAGGATGGATCCAGGAGCTCCAACCACTTGGTCTGGGCAGGAGAAGGCCAAGGAGACAAGCCCAGGTGGCTCCAAAGCCAAGGAGATCCACCATGTGTCCACCTGAGGTAGATCCAAGGTCATGGAGATCCACCATGTGTCCACCTGAGCCACCACTTGGACCTTCAGGGAGGTCCCACCAAAGAGGGACCTCAAGTCCTGTCTGCTGAGAGCAATTTCAGCCTGGAAAACTGCTGGATCAGGATGGATCCAGGAGCTCCAAGCACCTGGTCTGGGCAGGAGAAGGACAAGGAGACAAGCTCAGGTGGACCCAAGGTCATGGAGATCCACCATGTGTCCACCTGGGCCACCACTTGGACCTTCAGGGAGGTCCCACCAAAGAGGGACCTCAAGTCCTCTCTGCTGGGAGCTCTGGGCAGCAATTCCAGCCTGGAAATCTGCTGGATGGGGGTGAGGACCATCTCAGGAGTTGCTCTTGAGGACCACCCAAGCAAGAGGTAGAGAGCAAAGAGGAGAGAAGAGCAGAGAGCAGAAGAAGACCATGTCCCTCACACAACTGTACCTTGGTGTCTACCTTTATTCCCAGAACCTGAACGAGTGGAGAAACGGAACACATTAGAACCCTGGAGCTCCCCAATCCATGGATCATCTCCTGGAGGTCCTGGTGGGACCTTCTCAAGGAGAATTCCCAGCACTAAGTCATCAACTCCAAGTTGGTGGAGCTCCAACTCACCTAGAGGTGTTTTTAGCTCCTGGCAGGACATCTCACCTTGGTGTTGAAGTACTGGAAGATGTTCTTCAGGATGTCGGAGTCGATCCTGGAGAGCACCAGCTCCTTGGGAGCAGCCAGAGCCACGTGGCCATAGCACAGGATCAAGGTGCTCTTGATCTTCTCCACCTCAGTGTCACTTCGGTCCTGGGGGACAAGGGCAGGAGGTCAACGGAGGGGAAGGAGCCAAGAGAACTTCAGGAGCCTCCAAGTTAGTCTGGGAGGTCTAAAGCCAAGAATGGTGGGAAGGGTCGGGATGGGAAAGATCCTGAAGGGCAACACGAGTCAACTGGGATATCTTCCAGCCAGGGGGGTCCAGCCCCATCCCCCCAGCCCTGGGACACTCCACACTGCTCTGGGAATTCCATCCCAGCCAGAATTCCTGCCCAGTGTCCCACCCCAATCCAGGTGGAACCATCACTCCTTGTGCCAGCACAGGGGGATGATGATGATGATGATGATGATGGTGATGGTGATGATGGTCCTGCCCTGGTTTCCTGCCCTCAGGGAGGACATTCCCTCCTTTCCCAAGGGAATGCCACACTGGGAGAAGCTGGAGGACACCTGGAATCCCTTGAGTCTCACCTTGAAGATGCTGAAGAGTCCCATGGACTTCTTGAAGACGTCAGATCTCACAAACTCCTCCAGCTTGGCCAAGGTCTCCTCCAGGTGACTCCTGGCACAGATCCCAAAGCAGGAGGCAATTCCCTGGGGAAAAAAAAGAGGGAAAACCCCTTAGCAACAAAGCTGTGGATCCACCAACCCCAGGAGACACTTCCAGAGGTTGTTGATGTCCCTCAGTCCCAACATCTGAGCTGTGCCAGGAGAATTCCAGGCACAAGGAGTGTCCGTGTGGAGGGAGGGCACGGACAGGGAAGCTCAGCTCTCGGTGGGAATGGTGGGAAGGAGCAGGATGGGCAGGTCCTGCTCCCCAGGGGAACTCCAGGAGGTGGAACAAGCCATGGAACTCCCAAGGTCCATCCAGGAGCAGCTCCAGGTGGGATGGGAGGAGGTGGGAAGCAGAGCCAGGAAAACTGGGAAGCTCCAGGGAGGGAAGAGCTCAGCCAAGGACAAATTGGGAATGAGGAAGGATGGAGCAGGAAGAGCTCGATCCCAACTCAGTTCCAAGGAAGGGAAGGCATGAGGTGGAGAGACAGAGGGAGAAGATCATCCCCGAGGAGAATACTTGGGAATCCTTCCCTAGGAGGGTGGGATGGAATTCCCAGAGCAGCTCTGGAGTGTCCCAGGGCAGGTGGGATGGGACTGGAGACACCTGGGATGGGGGAAAGTGTCCATGGGTGGGACTGGAGGAGATCTGAGGTCCTTCAAACCCATTCCATGATTTGGGAGCCTCTCTGCCCTGGATCCAGCTGGGAGAGCTGGGAATGTGCATCCTGGAGAGGAGAAGCTGCAGGGAGAGCTCCGAGCTCCTTCCAGTGCCTCCAGGAGCTCCAGGAGAGCTGAGAGGGACTTGGGCCAAGGCCTGGAGGGACAGGACAAGGGGAGATGGTTCCAGCTGGATTTGGGTGGGACACTGGGCAGGAATTCCTCACTCTGAAGATGATGAGAAGCTGGGATGGAATTCCCAGAGCAGCTCTGGAGTGTTCCAGGCCAGGTGGGATGGGACAGGAGCCACCTGGGATGGGGACAGTGTCCCTGCCCATGGAGGGATGGGATGGGGTGGGGTGGGATGGGATGGGATGTTCTCCAAGGTTCCTTCCAAGCCAACCCTTCCCTGGTTCCTGATCCATTGGCTCTGTCTGTGTCAGGTGACACATGAGCTGCTCCGAAGCCTCCGGAGCTTTGGCTCGGTCGGAGCTGCTGAGGTGACACCTGGTGTGTCCAAGGCTGAGGAACCTCAGGGTTGGAAGCTCCAGAGCCAGTTGGGATCGTTCCCCACGGGAACCAGAGCCTGAGCTTAGGAGCTCTGTCCGGCTCCAGGGAAAGGGATTGTCCTCTCCAACTGCTGGAGATGCTTCCTCCTGCCCTTCCCTCTGCTCCTCTCCATCCCATCATCCCTGGACACCTCCAGCTCCATCCCATCATCCCTGGACACCTCCAGCCCTTCCCAGCTCCATCCCATCATCCCTGGACACCTCCAGCCCTTCCCAGCTCCATCCCATCATCCCTGGACACCTCCAGCCCTTCCCAGCTCCATCCCATCATCCCCGGACACCTACAGCCCTTCCCAGCTCCAGGAGGAGCTAACTCAGCAGGACAACATTCCATGTCCCTCAGGATGAGCCTGAGGACATCAGGACCATCTTCTCACCTCCCTCTCTGCCTCCTCCTGGTACTTGGCTGTCTCCAGGAGCTCCTGGAGCTGCTTCTGGACCAGGTCCTTGTTGGCACAAGCTCCAAGGGTTGTCCCGATGCATTTGTAGAGGAAGTTCTGGAATTGGAAGAGGAATGTGAGGCCATGGAGACCATGACTCGATCCCACCAGGCTGAGCAAACCTTGGGCAGAGCTTTCCCAGGTGGGATCATCCACCGTCCACCTCCAAACCTTCTTGGCTACCTCCTTGCCCTCCCAGATGTTCTCCTTCCATCCCAAACCCCTTCCCAACTCCCAAGGTCTTGGGCTCCAAAGCCATGGGAGGTTTGATCGGTCAACATGAATCTTCTCCTTCCCAAATCTCACCTTCTCCAGGTGGAAGCCGTTGTAGCTGCTCAGGTGTCTACACATCTCCAGCCCCAGGTGGCAGATCCACGCGTTGTCTGACACAGCCACCAGAGTCTCCTGGAGGAGCTGGAGCAGGAAGAGCCATCAGGAACCTTCTGGGAGCTCCATGAGGGGAGAGATCCTGGCACACCCAACTAGAACCTTGGCTACATCATCCTGGAGCTCCAAGGAAGGGTGATGGACCTTCAGATGGACACATGTCCACCCTGGAGCTCCATGGGAGGCTGAAGGTCCTTCTGAAGGTCCTGCCCACCCTGGAGCTCCATGGGAAGACTCCTGGACCTTTGGATGGACCTCTTGCCCTCCCCCACCCTGTTGTCCCCCCAGCCCAAGGATCCTCACCAGGAGCAGCTTCTCTTCCCATTCCTTCTGGGACAAGGACTTCTCTGAGTTCTCTAGGAGGAAACAGTTGGGATACAACTGGTGACCCAGAGGGACCCGGATGGGCTGGAGAGGTTGGACTGGAAGTGTCTCTGAAGGTCCTGCCCACCCTGGAGCTCCATGGGAGGATGAAGGTCCTTCAGATGGACACCTGCCCACCCTGCAGCTCCATGGGAAGACTCCTGGACCTTTGGATGGACCTCTTGCCCTCCCCCACCCTGTTGTCCCCCCAGCCCAAGGATCCTCACCAGGAGCAGCTTCTCTTCCCATTCCTTCTGGGACAAGGACTTCTCTGAGTTCTCTAGGAGGAAACAGTTGGGATACAACTGGTGACCCAGAGGGACCCGGATGGGCTGGAGAGGTTGGACTGGAAGTGTCTCGAGACGGTCGAGATGATCCACCTTGGTCAGGGTGGACAGAGAATGGATGGAGAACATCTCCAAGGAGAAAGGTTTGGAGGTGGTGGTGGAGGAGAAGCTCCACGTGCTTAGGCCACCAACAGCAGGAGGATGTGGAACTGCTGGAGCAGGTCCAGGAGCCCCTGGAGATGCTCCAAGGGCTGGAGAGTCTCCTCCTCTTCCAACCCACCCCAACCCACCCTGGATGACTTTGGTCACTGGTGACCACACAGGAAGGTCAAACATCTCCTCAAACGCTTCATTGACCCAATGGCTGTGACCACTTGGGACAGGGAAACGCTCCAGGTGGGAACGGCAGCTCCAGAGGAGGAAATTCCTTCTCCATTAAGGAGAAGACACTTGAGAGACCTCCAGGCCGCAGAAGGTCACCACGATACGGCCACTCCCACCCTCCTCCCTTCAACTCCAGGTCTGCAGGGACATCCATTCCAGTCTGGAGAAGGTGATCCAAGTTCCTCAGGAGGAGAAGCTTCTTCCTTACCTTCGAGGTGCTCCACCAAGAGAGGAATCTTCTTGCCCCAGAGGTTCTCCAGGTTGGGGTGGACACTGCAGCGAAGGACGTGGAGCAGCCGAAGAGCAGCTGGACCACGACCATCCCCCAGGTAGGGCTGGGAGGAGACCACCTGGAACGGGGTGGGACAGGGGGTGGGAGGGCAGACCCAGAGGGCAGAGGGGAAAGGTGGATGAAAGGAGGGATGGGATGGTGGGACATGTGGAGATGTCCAAGATGGTTTGGGTTGGGAGGGAGATGGAAGAGCAGTTGGTCCAGCAAGGCATGGGAAGGGAGAACTTCCACCAAGCTCATCTCCACCATCTATCTATCTCCACCACCATCTATCTCCACCATCTCCACACCACCTATCTATCTATCTCTCTCCACCATCTATCTATCTATCTATCTATCTATCTCCACCATCTATCTATCTATCTCTATCTATCTATCTATCTCCACCATCTATCTATCTATCTCTATCTATCTATCTATCTCCACCATCTATCTATCTATCTCTATCTATCTATCTATCTCCACCATCTATCTATCTATCTCCACCACCATCTATCTCCACCAATCTATCTCCACCACCATCTATCTCCACCAATCTATCTCCACCACCATCTATCTCCACCAATCTATCTCCACCACCATCTATCTCCACCAATCTATCTCCACCACCATCTATCTCCACTATCTATCTATCTATCTATCTCCACCACCTATCTATCTATCTCCACTACCTATCTATCTATCTATCTATCTATATCCACCATCTATCCATCTATTTATCTATCTATCTCCACTATCTATCTATCTCCACCACCATCTGTCTGTCTCCACCATCTATCTCCACTATCTATCTATCTATCTATCTATCTATCTATCTCCACCACCTATCTATCACTACCACCATCTATCTGCCTCCACCACCATCTGTCTATCTCCACCATCTATCTCTCTGTACCATCTGTCTATCTCCACCACCATCTGTCTGTCTCCACCACCACCACCACCTCCACCCCCATCATCTCCTCCACCTCCACCATGGCCATCATCACCTCCATCGTCCCCACCGCCATCACCATACCCCCT
>NW_008649822.1:7410-7860 GCF_000695815.1 Acanthisitta chloris
GGCCTCCTTCAACCCCATCGTCCCCCCTGCCATCCCCATCTCCACCACCATCATCTCCTCCACCCCCACCATGGCCATCATCATCTCCATCGTCCCCACTGCCATCACCATCTCCACCATCATCTCCTCCACCCCCACCATGGCCATCATCATCGTCCCCACTGCCATCGCCATCTCCACCCCCACGTCCTGTCTGCAGGGGACTCACCAGAAGCCTCGTGCTCAGCGCGTGAGGAGAAGGAAGGTTTGCTGTGGAGACAAGGAGAAAGGACATGTGAAGAGCTTGGGATGGAGCTTGGAGGTCATCCCAACCCAACTCCTGTGCCCAGGGCAGGGACAGCTCCAGCAGAGCAGGGGAGCAAGGGATGGACAACCTGGAGTGGACAGGGACAGGGTTGGGCAACCACAACCTCCTTGGGGCAACCACATTGTCCTTGGGGCACCCCCATC
>NW_008649822.1:8075-9265 GCF_000695815.1 Acanthisitta chloris
GTCCTTGGGCAACCACAACCTCCTTGGGGCAACCACAGCCTCCCTGGGGCAACCACAGCCTCCCTGGGGCAACCACATTGTCCTTGGGGCAACCACAACCTCCTTGGGGCAACCACAGCCTCACTGGGGCAACCACAGCCTCCTTGGGGCAACCACATTGTCCTTGGGGCAACCACAACCTCCTTGGGGCAACCACAACCTCCCTGGGCCCAACCCATGGACACATCTGCCCCAAGGTGTGAAGGCCCAAGCCAACCTTGGTGTCCCTCCAGGTCTCCTGGAGAGGTCAGTACTGACCGTTGAGGTCGTAGCGGATGAGGGAGATGTTCTCCTCCTTCTCCTCCTGCTGCTCCTCTTGTTTCTTCATGGCCAAGAAGAGGAGACTCTTGCAGAGAGGGGTGAGGGCGTTGGTGAACTGGGTGGGGGTGACAAACTCCAGCAGGTATGGCCACAGCACCTGTGGGAACGGGGACAAGGTGGACCTGGGGCCACTGGGCACGGTGTGGAGACCCCAGAGCAGAGTGTGGATGGGACAGGAGACACCACAGCCATGGGAGGGGCTGGGTGGGGCAGGAACTTTGGAGAACATCTCACTCCATGGGCAGGGACATGTCCCACCAGCCCAGGTGGCTCCAGTCCCATCCCACCTGGCCTGGGACACTCCAGAGTTGCTCTGGGAATTCCATCCCAGCTCCTCATCATCCTCAGAGTGAGGAATTCCCTTCCAAGATCCCACCCAAATCCCAGTGGAACCATCTCCCCTTGTCCTGTCCCTCCAGGCCTTGGCCCAAGTCCCTCTCAGCTCTCCTGGAGGCACTGGCAGGAGCTCGGAGCTCTCCCTGCAGCTTCTCCTCTCCAGGATGCACATTCCCAGCTCTCCCAGGGCTCCAGAGCTTCTCCAGCCCTTGGAGCAGCTCCGTGAGCTCCTCTGGACTCTCTCCAGCAGCTCCATGAGCCCTGCTCCAGCAGCTTCATGTCTCTCCTTCCCTGCACCTTCCACCACCTCCACCACCTCTGTCCAGCCCTGGGGAAGGTGCTGAGCAATGTCTCACAGGTCCTTGGAGAACATCTCACCCAAACAAGGTCCTCACCTTCTCCTGGAAGGATTTGGACACTGCCAACAGCTCCCACAAGGACTGGGAGAGGTGACCACCCATCCCACCAGGCAGAAGGACCATCCCTGGGGTCCC
>NW_008649823.1:0-24505 GCF_000695815.1 Acanthisitta chloris
TATAAAAACAAATTGAAGAAAAATGGCAAGAAACAAAGTTATAAATGTATTAAGAAGTCAGTCTCGCTAAATATTTTCATGTGGAAACCACTGTATTACACTGTATCGTGTGCAGTGGTGCCTCAAATGCTTTTTAGCAGTGACAGTCTGAACAGATTTGTAGTAGTTTTGTGTATATCTGCATCTCCCCTGTGTATCTGCATCCCCTGTGTATCTGCATCCAACATGTGTATATCTGCATCCACTGTGTGTGTATCTGCATCCACTGTGTATCTGCATCCATCCTGTGTGTATCTGCATCCATCCTGTGTATCTGCATCCACTGTGTGTATATCTGCATCCACCCTGCATGTATATCTGCACGCACTGTATGTGTATCTGCATCCACTATGTATCTGCATCCACCCTGTGTGTGTACCTGCATCCACTGTGAGTGTGAGTCTTCATCCACCCTGAGTGCAGGACATGAGCTTATGCACAGAGGGGACAGTATTGTAAAAGCAAGGATAACAAAGGACATTCACTGTCAAGGTAATCTTTCCATGAGGAGAATATATGGCTGTTTGCATGTTGAAAGACAGGAACAATGACTATCACCTTGCCAAGGATCATCTTGTAATTTTCTCCCTTTTACACAAGCTTACAGCCAGCAAAATCCCTTGTGAAGTCTCCTGAGCATGTGCACACGTGTGTATACGCTCTGAAATGTGTGTGAGAATTAGCAAGTTAGATATTTATTTATTTCCCTATGAAAGCTTGCTACATGTGTTTATCTTGACTGGTTTTTGCCCTACTGCACACCTGAAGGTTGCAAAGCTGCCACCCTGAAAGACACTGTCATTAGGACTGAATGATACAAGACTACAGCAAGGCTTATAAGATTCTGATTGGAAAACTCACCATTGGCCAAGGTCAAAAGTCATCCTGACTGTACATTTAAGAAGTAATTCTAGAACTGTGTAGGAAATGCTAAGCAGAGTATGACAGACTTCACTGCAAGCAAAATAAAGCAGTGAAAGATTAACTTAAAAAAAAGTATACATTCATGTCAGCTTAGAAAACCAACAAGGCAAATCAAAAGATGCTGAAAATTCCAGAGGACCAAACATAACAAATTTGACAAACTTGTCTAATAGTATTGCATAATTTCAGACTTTTGTTTCTTAATATTTATATTGAATTCAGTTTATTCCTGTCAACAATATCAAGTTTCCAGTTTTATATAAAAACTATGAATTGGACTTCCCTCAGCATTTAGTGGTCAAAATCATGGGCAGCAAAGTCAAATTATGGCTCTTCTACCTCTGACACTTCAGGAAATAGTGAGTAAGGTTTGATGGCAACATTAGAGATGGAAGTAGGCTTGGGTTCCCCTTCATCTATAGGTTACTGTCAACCATATAGATTGTCTGGTTTTCAATTTTACTCAAATGGATCCATTTGAGTCTGATAAAACTTCCAAAGCAATTAAACAGTGATGCAGCCAGAAGTTAATAAATGCACAGATCAAATCCTCTGCTGTGCCTAAATTTAATTATATGGTACATGTAAGCATTTAATTTTATGAAGATGAAAATGGGATACCTTGCAATAAAAAGAACACTGGCAAAGTACTCAAATTTGCAGATTTAATGTGCTTTAAAATACATTCATTTTATCACCATGGAAGAGAGACTACACAGGAATATCTAGTAAGTCTGATACAAGAATATTCAAGTATTCAGGGTGATAGCCCAGAAGTCCTACCAATATCTAAAGACTTAGAGAACAGCTGTGAAAGCTGTTCTTGCACAGCATCTAAAACTACATCAAAATGATACCTAGACCTGAGGAAGGAACAGACTAGCAGGAATTTCCATGGCACTTGGATCTGCTATCCACGTTCAAGGGCATTATTTGGAATGTGTGTGCCATGAGTGAGGCACAGACAGAATAATGAACACAGGATCACTTTTCCTAACAAATGAAAGGACAAGTATATATGTTGTGGCATCAACAAATCTGACAGTATGACAATCATGGCCTTTAATATCTCCTTTTCTATCAAAACAGGCCTGACCACAGTGCCAATTTGCTCAGCAGGTCAGGGGCCTGGGGCCTGTCTTCTGGTTTGTGCACTCAGGTTTCTTCCAAAGGAAGAAAGAAAACACAGCCATACATTCAATCTTAGAAAAATTTACATGCCTCACAGTACAGACAGGGAATATTTGTGCAATTATTGTTATTCTCTCAATTTCTTCTTACTAGTTCCTCATTTCTCAACTCATTCTTTGGCAGGAATTTCTTTCTTTCCAATAATTTGACTCCTTGCCTGAACCATAGTCCAAGAGCCTCCTGCAAACTATATCAGAATTCAGGTTCCTCATTATGTCAGAGTGCAAGATATAGATTTCCATGTTATTATTGCTCCCATTCTTCATACACAGCACTGATGCAATTGTAAGAACCATAAGCAGCAGGAGAATTGCGTTTTTAATTTCTATCTTACATAGTTCAGTATCTGTCTTCTAGAAAAATATTAAGAAAATGATACAGAGAAAAGAGATGCAAGCCTCTATAAAGAGATGTAGAGACTGTAGTGATAGAAATGGAATCTTAATACATGGTACTCCATGGAGCAGGAATTGAGTTTTGGATCACCTTAGCATATGACAAAAAAACCTACATATTGAGTGTCATTTATAGTCCTAATTTTAACCACTTTTAACTCAATTCACCAGTAACTCCAATTAAATAATTCTCTTCATGGTTTCCTCTGGCATTCAGGTATATTTTAATCTATAGTAGTTATACAATTCTTATTCCTTTGCCTTCTTTTTTTCTTCTTTTAAAAAATAATTTCCTATAATTCAATTTTTTTCTCTGTTTTACCTCCTTTTGTTTTCCTATTGTTCCTGACATCACATGCCCTTTTGTATTCTTGTAGACATCCCTTTCTGCAGTGCTGAGTTCTAAAATACTTTGGCCAGCATCCTGCCCTGACACCTGCCCCTTCCTCCTTGGCCTCCTGCACTCCTCCACCTTCCAGCTGCAGCCTCTGCAGCACAGCTGGCCCCACCTGATGTTCCATTCTCAACTCAGTCTGTTGCCATCTACTCGTGGCTAAGGAGATACTTTCTGGGTTCCTCCTAGAATAATTTTTCTCCCTATTTCAAGCACTATTTGGGTATATGTGAACATTATAGCTAATGGGATTTGCATAATCATGGCTTTCAGCCACTTCTACTTTTAATTGTTCTGGCTTTATGTTTTTATTTCTTAGGAATGAAAGAAGATTAAAGGTTTATAACCATTCTAATTTCCCATTCTGAGCAAAAGGTAAGAGCTGGTCCTGCAGAGGGTGAGAGCTGCTGAAGGCTTTAGTGAACCAAGCATTTAGAACCAGTATCCACATGATGGTGATTTTCAACAGCACTTAATATGTTCATTTAAATCCTGGCTTTAACCACTGCTTAGGAGCAGCATGAGGCATCATTACAACTGCAGTCTTGACACAGCACTAAGCAAGTAGTTTGGAAAGCTGTTATATATTAAAACTTGTGGGGTTTGTGTAGCTATTTGGATGTTCACTCCAATATGCAATGGACAAAGTATTCTCTCAGCAGATACACATTCACAAACCAACTTGTTCTAACTTTCTAATCACCCAACTTAATTGGTTCATAATATGGCTGTCCAAATTCCACTCTGATTTCTTTCTACAGTCTTATTCAATCTTTTCACAAACCCAAATTAACATAATGATGACATGGCTCACTCTGCAGTATTCTAGTACTGCCTGAAAAAATGAACAAAACACGCTAGCTCTCTAGGAACATTCCTGGCAGTGGGTTGACTCTGGCTGGACACAGGTGCCCACCAAGGCTGCTCTGTCACTGCCTCCTCAGCTGGTTGGGGAGAGAAAACATAGAAAGAGGTTCATGAGTCAAAATAATGACAGGGAGAGATCTCTCATCAGTTACTGTCACAGGTCAAACAGGTTTGACCTGGGGAAACTAATTTAATTAGATCAATGTACAGTCATAGACTCATAAAATCATTAATGTTGGAAAAGACCTTTAGGATCACCAAATCCAACCACCAACCCACCACTACCATGTTCACCACTAAACCATGTCCTCAAGTGCCATATCCACATGTTTTTGGAACACTTCCAAGGATGGTGACTCCACCAGCTCCCTGAGCAGCCTGTTGCAATGTTTGATAACCCTTTCCATGAATAAATGTTTCCTAATCTCTAATCTAAACCTCCCCTGGTACAACTTGTCTTATCACTTCTTAGCTGGGAGCAGAGCCTGACCCCCATTTCACTCCAACATCCTTTCAGGTATTCACAGTGAGTGAGAAGGTCTCCCCTGAGCCTCCTTTTCTCCAGGTTGCACCCCCCCCCTCCACCCAGCTGCTCCTCACAGGACTTATTCTCCAGCAGCTTCCCCAGCTCTGTTCCCTTCTCTGGACATGCTCCAGCCCCTCAATGAGGGACCTAGAACTGAACACAGGATTGGAGGCACAGCTTGAAGGATAATGAAAAATAAAACTAAATCTAAAAACACCTTCCACCCACCCTTCCCTTCTTCCTAGGATCATCTTTGCTCATGAGTTCTCTGCCTCCTACCCTCCAGTGTCACAGGGGTATGGAGAATGGGGGCTGTGGTCAGTTCATCACATGTCTCTGCCTCTCCTTCCTTCTCAGAGGGAGCACTCCACACACTCTTCCTGTGCTCCAATGGTCTAAGGGAAGGTACACCACTAAAGCATTATTTATATCATTTTATCTGCATGGTATTATATTCTACCTATTACAAAAGCCTGTTGGCACCTCAAACAAATCTGGTCTCAATTTCCAAGAGATAAGAACCAGTTTGGGCAAGTTAGCACCGTTTTTAACAACAGGCTTTCATTAAGACTTTGGACAAAAAAAAAAAAAAGGGTAGAAGAAAACGTTGGGCATATTTCACATTCTGCCATAAAGGAAAAGATTATCTCTTCAGCCAGAGCTTCAAGACTGCTCAGAACCCTCCACCTACCATAAAAGAAGTTACTAGACTACTATGACTTGAGAGATTGTAGGATCTGAGCTCAAAGACACTGAAGTTCCTAGACCTCTTTGCTTAAAAGAAGAAGCATCAGTAATTAGATGAACTTGAGCAGGGTGCTTACATTCTGTATCTCTGGACTTCCATATTATTAGTCATGTGCTACTATATGAGTGTTATCTCATTTCAATAATATTATTCATGGGTAAGTATCTAGTACAGTGATCTGATGATACCTGATGCTTAAATGCTTCACATCTATAGTCTTCCTATTGGATCTGCTTTTTGCAGTTTCTGGAAATATTGCATCCAACAGCTAGCAAATGTTCAATCTTGGAACAAAAGTGTTGTTTATGTGACAGAACTCTAAGCAAATGCCATGTCTGTCATATGTTTTGCACAATCAGTAAGGACTTCAACACCAGGACAGCTACAAAAGATAAGATTAGGGCTGTTATCACTTCATCTATTCATACTATGATAATGGTTTCCATTACAGTATTTCCAGCTGAAGATCTTTTCTAATACATTTGTTCTGGTTTCTGAAAGCAGAACAATGAAGTCCCTGAAGGACTTGAAGGATGCAAAAAACCTGCAATCTAAAGATTAAGAGACCCACAATGACCCACTGTTCCAGGGATCGAGGATTCTGAGATGACAGGACAGACACACACACTCAGGTAGTCAATTCAAAGTGATTTATTCCACCTACATATATGTGTGCCCTTACAAAAAAAGACATAAAGTCTACTGTGTCAATAAGAGAACAGTTATGTCCCTTACAATTAAGAGTACACACCAACCCCGAGAGTGATGAAACAAGCGGTCCAGGACAGTCCCATTCCGGGGAGGGCAGCAGGCAACGTGGTCCTCAAGTTCTGGTGGGCTCCACCCCAGAAGGTGTGCATGACCTTATATATCATAATTTTGCAGTGTCATCCTGATGTGACTGCTACACCATTGGATGGGGTGGGTCCAAATTTTTGGGGCACCAACATGCCTTTGGTCACAGATGTTTGGTGGCTCTGTGCATGCATGTGGAGCCTAAGGGTGGTCATCAGCCTCCTCTGGGGGTTGTTACTTCCTTGTCCTTCCTCATCATCACCTCTAAGTGTCCTTGGCAGGCTGTCTGGCAGTCAGTCAAGGATCATTATCCTTCTGTTTTCCTTAGCTCAAGTTTTCTTATCACTGCTTACTCCTTCTTTCCTCAAGTCCCACAGCCCAGCTGCACCTGCTTACTCCCTTCTCATTCCATTCCCATGGGACAGCTGCAACTGCTTGTTCATGTTCAGTTTGACATGGCCTGCTGCGGAATATCTCCATTTTACAAGCGTTTTCGGACCCAATCACCTTAGTTGATCTCTATAATAGCCCTGTTATTTTAATCCATGAGTTGGATCATTATCTAATACATTGGGAAAGTCACCTTTTAGAATGCTGAGAATGTATATCTTAGATGAGAATGTATATCTTAGACACATTCTCTGAAGAGAAATGTTATAGTGGCATTATTCCTTCTGCTAGAAATATTCATTCCATTCTAGAGTGCTAGTCTCTTTGCTGAGACACAGTGGGCAAATATGAGTTCAATATTAAACCTCACAATGTATTATATGAGAAAAGGGTATTGAATGTATTTTTAGTGTCTTATTTTTAGTGTAGTAGTTTTAAGTCTTTATCATTAGACCAGTCTAATTCAGAATATTAGAGGTGGATTAAACTAAGCTATGTAACAAAATATTAACAGCACACAGAGGCATGCACACTGTGTGCTATTTTCATCTCTCTCTGCTAATTGATCTCCACCTTCCAAAAATCAAGAATATGCTGTTGTAGGAATACAAAACTTTAGGTCTTCATAAGCTCAGTTTGTCAAATATTTATCCACTCTAAGCCAGCTTGGCTCCACTGGCTTCAAGGGAACTACAACTGTCAACAGAGCCTATGACACTCCTTTAGTTAAATGAAATCAGCGCATCCAGCACAGTATTTTAACAAGTGAAAGTAGAATTAGGGGTGCAATTTTTCACCATAAAGAATTTTCAAGGTTTGCACAATACTCTGTTGACCTGCACTTTTCTCCAAGATTGTATTTCTCTTCTGTCAATAAACCACATTTTTTCAGGAAATCCCTTACTTAAGTCTGGTAACAAAGCAGTTTTATTAAAGTGCTTATTACCTTCCATCAATACAAACTATGGTGAGCCCTTTAATTTAATTTGCTAAAAAAACCTCCTGCAGTTTAACAATGCCCCTCTGTAATTCTGCAGATAAAATGCATTTCATTCAGCCTTCCTGTCAATAAATAATGTACTTGTTGGAGGGAATAACAGCCAAGAGACAGAGAATTTCATTTATTACTTCATTTGGTGAGTATAATGTACTTTTTATCAGATTTTAGTAGAACAACAGGCATGACCCCAGGTTCCAGGAGTATGTCCACTGTTGCACTTGTAAGAGAATTTGCCACTTCCACTCTCTGAAAAAGGCCTTAGGTATTACAAATCTCCAAATAAGACTGAAAAAAACATATTGAATTGGATTTTTAGGAAAGATCTTTTGTTTGCTTTTGGTTTGGTTTTCAGCTAAAATCTAACAGGACAGGTATTCTGATTGTTTTATTACTAAAAGAAGTCATAAAAGCCTAAAGCATGCATACTTTACTGTAGGACTAATTGGTCTTCAAAATGAGCAAGAAGCTTAAATTATAACATGAACTTCTTGGCTTCCAACCCCTCTTTCCCATCTCCAAGCCACCAAAGGAATTTGTCTAGAGTTCAGATGTTACTATGCCTAAGTGACTCCTAACCAAAAAAGAAAGTTGTGTCACTCATGGCAAAAACAAAATGCAAAAAGGTTTATTAATATCCAAAAGTAAATAGCAGGATAACAGGATATTAAGCTTATGAGGATTTTAAAAGCCTAGTCAACATCTGTATAAAATGCACTAAAAGTGTATCGTGAGTGGAGCTAGAGACATCTCAAGGGTAAGCATTTAAGATACTCGTCTTATCTCTTAAGAAATATTAATGTTCTGGAGATTTGACATTCACAATAAAACCTGTTTGAATAATGAAGTAATTTCCACTCATCTGACAATACAAACAAGATGTTTCGCATGAGTACATGAACATTTTGTTTGTGCCATTCCTGATACATAGCAGGTTGAGATCAAAATTCACTAAATTCAGAAATTTGATAAGAAAGCAAAACATTTCAAATACTTTACAGACATGTAGATCACACACACATTTGGATAACACACACACATATAGATAACACACACGTGGATACACATGTGCATAACACATATATGTATAGGTATATGTGATGTTTACTTCTATTTGCAATTAACAGTCCTGGCACACTGCACAATAAAACTGTAGTAAATATATTTCCTGATCAACAAGTGACAATGTACTCCTAGTTTTCCCTCAGAATGTGGCAAATGCTTTTGATGCTGTGGCCTGTTGGAACACTGCAGACTATCCTTTTCTTTGCTTGTACACATGTCAGAGCTGTCAGACTGCTGAAACATGTTCACAGATAGAAAGAAACAAATTGCTGACCCAAGCACTATTTGGAGGTCCTGAACCAAGGCTTTTTCAACATGAATCTAACTTATTACAGCAGTTGTTGACTGACCCACCATGCTGGTCCAAGCATTACTGTTAGCTAGGAAATTAAAGTTGACAGAGTTTATTCTGGGAACTGATTAATTAAATGCCTTTCCTGGCAGATCCATTAATATCAACACAGCATGGCATATATATTGACACAGTGAGAGAAATTGCTTTCAACAACAGAGCTCTGTTGACAAAATAGTGTAACATTTGCACCATTAGTAACAGTACTTGAATCTATCTTCTCTATCAGGAGTATTTTTGCTGACAAGAACCTTTAGCAACAAGACAAAAAGGGACAGGAAACATACTAAATATACAGGTGTGAATTGTACATTTAATGTATTATTTTGAGATAAATATTGTGAACACAAAACAAGTCATGAAAGTTAATAGTCTGCACAGGACAAGCTGTAGTGAGGAATAGGTTGTAAGGAGAAGAAAATATCAAAGAAACCTTTCTGATGCAGCATGGAGCTAAAATTAATTCGTTAATTTAAAAAAAGTAGTAAAAAAAGATTAATATATGTAAGGAAAGATAAAATTCATAAATCCAACCTAAATTCAACCAACCCTGTTGTTCAAGAGATTCTGCCACCACAATATTTAGTTTGTGTTGACTTTATTGCCCACAGACCAGAACATCAGAACTGCAGCTGAAGAATTCTCTTTAAAATATGGGTGATAAATACACTTTCAACCACACAGATATACCCCCATAACCTACTGAAACAAATATCCTCATTTCTTGGCCACTCTTCACTGTGCACAGTTCTCCTGATTGAAATTGCTTGTCTGCCTGACTCCCTCCTACCTCTCACCGAGTGAAACGCCCAACCTCACAAACTCTGGGAGATAATGAGACCCCAAGTAGGATAGCAGAAATAAGGGTCAAATAAAAGACCTCTGCACTAAAAAGCATAAAGTATTACATTCTGAGGGAAAGCTGGTGAAAAGATCTTTTCATCAATCCCTTATTAGGCCCAGTGACACACAGGCCATTCAGTCACCTCGAGAAGCGAATGAACCACAGAGAGTATATCAAAGGTTTATTCAGAAGAATAATCAGACTGGAAACTGAAATCTTGGTTCACAGTATAACCTGTCTCCTAAAGTTCTTTCTCTCCCACCTTCCTTATTTAAGGGTAAAATATATATAAATACAGGAAAAACACACAAAAAATAACTCTTATCTGTAATATTAGCAATGGTATTGAACAGCAGATCCTAGAGGGTCATAATCAATGGCACAGGGTCTAGCTGGAGGCTTGGCACTGGCAGTGTCCCCAGGGTTCAATAAAGGGGCCAGGATTATATAACTTATGCATCAATGATTGGATGAAGGGGCAGATGCCTCCATGGCAAATTTGCTTATGACACAAAACTGTGAGGAGTGGTCAATCCCCCAGAGAGCTGTGCAGCCCTTCAGAAGGGCTTTGAGAGATGGGCAGGGAAGTTCAAAGGCAAATGCAGCTCCGGCAACTGGGGAAGAACAAGCCCAGGCACCAGCACAGGCTGGGGCTGACCTGCTGGAGAGCAGCTCTGCAGACAAGGCCCTGGGGGTCCTGGTGGGCAACAAGCTGTCCCTGAGCCAGCAGTGTGTCCTGAGGGCCAAGGAGGCCAATTGTGCCATGGGGTGCACTAGAAAGAGCATTTCCTGCAGGTCAGCCCCTCTGCTCAGCCCTGGAGAGGCACATGTGGAGTGCTACATCCAGTTCTGGGCTCCTCAGGACCAGGGAGACATGGAGCTCCTGGAGCAGGACCAGTGGGGGCTACAGAGATGATGAAGGGCTGGAACATCTCTCTCATGAGGACAGGCTGAGGGAGCTGGGGCTGTTCAGCCTCCAGAAGAGATGACTGAGAGGGACCTCATCAGTGTCTGTCAGTGTCTGCAGGAGGTGTCAGAGGGTGGATCAGGCTCTGCTCTGTGGGGCCCAGCAACAGGACAAGAAGCATTGGGCAGGAACTGATGCCCAGGAAGTTCCACCTGAACAGGAGGAAGAGCTTCTTTCCTGTGCAGTGACTGAGCACTGAACAGATTGCCCAGAGAGGGTGTGGAGTCTCCTCACCGGAGATATTCAGAACCATCTGGACACAACCCTGTGCCGTGTGCTCTGGGCTGAGCCTGTTTGGGCAGGGAGGTGGGACCAGATACCCCACTATGGTCCTTTCCAGCCTGACCCTCCCTGGGATTCTGTGATTATTGCTATTTGCTTGTTTAAATTTCTCCTGCAACATGAATTGACCATGTGAACCTATATGTGCATACATATACGCAGGTATATACATATGTACATTTTATTCAGCTACCTGACAAGTCAATATTCAAGCCAAGGAGCAAGAATTTTAAGAGATAAAGATCACTGAAAATGTATAGCAACAAAGGAAAGAGGAAGTATTCATAAATCAGTAGGTCCATCCCAACAGCTTTTTGCCTCACATTTTTACAGTGCATCCTCAGGAGCATCTGACATGAGGGTGAGCAGCTTGTGTCCAACCAATTAGTTGCATCTGAAGTGGTAAGGCCCAAGTATGTGTCCATGTTGCAGCATGCATTGTTATCCTATGTCAGTACACAGTGTGTTCTTCATGAGCACTGCCTGCTCGTGCAGATCATAGAATCATAGAATCAGCCAGGTTGGAAGAGACCTCAAAGATCATCGAGTCCAACTCTACCATTGTTACTAGACCATGGCACGAACTGCCACATCCAGTCTCATCTTGAAAACCTCCAGGGATGGTGAATCCACCACCTCCCCAGGCAGTACATTCCAATGTCTGATTACTCTCTCCATAAAAAATCTCATCCTATTATCCAACCTAAACCTCCCCTGGCAGAGCTTGAGCCTGTGCCCTCTTGTCCTACTGCTGGTTGCCTGGGAGAAGAGACCAACCCCCACCTGACTCCAGCCTCCTTTCAGGGAGTTGCAGAGGGTGATAAGGTCTCCCCTGAGCCTTCTCTTCTCCAGGCTAAACAACCCCAGCTCCCTCAGCCTCTCCTCATGGCACTTGTGAAGATATTGAGATGAAGATAAATTATACTGGCCAGCTGGATGCCCACCTGTAAGAGAAACCTCTGGGAGCTGGCACAGGAATGAACTTTCCCAGTCCCACTGGGAAGGGAATGTTGGAGGGCAGCATGAAGGAACAAGAAAAAGCCACAGTAGCAGCACCTCCACCAACCCATACTATAGATTGGCTGTTGGGAGACAAAACCTCAGTTTTACTTAAAATCCCTTTGACCTTATTCTCAGCTACACTTGGACTTACGAAGTGAGCCCCAGGAGCAAAGTGCTTAATAATATTTACTATTTTTTGATCCTGATGAGTGTTTTCCAAGCGCATTAGAAATTTGCATTAGGATTTTTTAACCACAAAAAAGCCACTCTTATATGACAGTGTCAGTATTTTAGTGATATGGAGGAATAGAATATATTACAATCCACAATATGAAAATATATCTGTACAGAAACAATTCCAAGAGCATGTCAGCTGCATTTTCTGTGCTTATAGCAGCATAGAAAGCAAACAGGGAAGACAATGCCTCCAGTTCTCTATCAGTGTAATTGAAGTATTTACAGAAACTTCACCAAAAGTATTAACCAAAATTCTTACCAGAATTTTGAGCATATTCAATACATCTGATTTATTAATTTTATGCCATTAAAAGTACAAATGCAAGATGAAAGGACTAGAGTTCAGACCCCACTTGCATTTCCACTTACATGTGCTACTCTTCAGTAGAATAAATAAATAATAGCCTTTTCTTTTCCATTTTCCAGGTTCCATCTTTACATAAGCCGTATGAATAATTCAAGAGTATAACTGCTTAGCTGCTCTCTGACATACAACTAAGCTTTTTCTATCTACTTTTAATTTTGTTTGTACTGTGGACATCTTAGTGCAAATAAGTGAATTATTTACTGTAATTCATACACTAAACCAGAAGAATTCTGTTCTGCCCTGTTATAAAGTGGCTTCAGCAAATATACATCACATGGAAAGGACAAGGATTCACCTATTCCTATTCATCTTAAAGCTTGCAGTGGAAGCCAATCAGGTTTCTTTCAATAATGACAGTGTGTTGATAGAGAAATTAAAATCAACCTGCAGAAATAATTATTGAACTGATTTTTGATGAGCTGCATTAGTGAGAAGCTGTAAACCTGAGGGATGTACAGCTGCAAGGACAGATACTGAAGCTGAAGAAGTTTCATTCACAGTCCTCTGGTGTCTTTTGATGAGTTACACAAATGAATGGAGACTGTTGGTGTTCTCCATGCTTTTCTTACTACTGCTACATTGATTGTCCTCATTCTTCACCATAGATCAGTGCATCTTAGCACATCCACTGCCTAAATGAAGACTTTCAGAACATTGAAAAATTCTCAGAAACATAGTCACAGAATGCTAAAAATGTGTGATTGATTAAGTACTGGCAGAATAGGGGTTTTAATCAAGAAAGAAATGTCGAATTACAAATACAGTAAAAAGCAAAACTATTCCCTCACTTATCACAACAACCTGAAGGCTTCAGGCTTTGGCAATCGTCATTGATATCACAGTTCTGACAATCACAGAATCAGTTAGGTTGAAAGGGACCACAGTGGGTCATCTGGTCCCACCTCCCTGCTCAAACAGGCTCAGCCCAGAGCACATGGCTCAGGATTGTGTCCAGACCATTCTGGAATATCTCCAGTGAGGAGACTCCACACCCTCTCTGGGCTGTTCAGTGCTCAGTCACTGCACAGGAAAGAAGTTCTTCTTTGTGTTCAAGTGGAACTTCCTGTGCATCAGTTTTTGCTGTTACCTCCTGTTTTATTGGTTTCCACCACTGAGCAGAGTCTGATCCACCCTCTTGGCATTTCCCATTCATGCACTAGTATACATTGATGAGGTCCCTCTCAGTTGTGTCTTCTCGGGCCTGTTCAGGCCCAATTTCCTCAGTCTTTCCTCATCAGTGAGGTGCTCCAGTCCCTTCATCATCTTTGTTGCCCTCCCTGGACCTGCTCCAGGAGCTTCGTGTCCCTGTGGTCCTGAGGAGCCCAGAACTGGACACAATACTCTAGGTGTGGCCTCACAAGGGCTGAGTAGAGAGGCATCCAGTACTAGCAACATAGACTTGGTCTCACAAAATTATTCCTCATGATTTACCCTCTGTGATAAACTGAGGCCAGGAACCCTAGGAGTCTACAGACAGTTTCACATGCTAGTCTGTTCTGCACTGAGCAGTTCTTAACAGGATTTGGGTACTGCCCCACCACCATCAAAAACATTTTAAGGACTTCTACAACCAATTTCCTCACAATCTCCTGACATTGTAAGAACTGATTAAAGGTTTGCATAATACCAGCAATTTACACATATTTCTCCACAATTTGGCACATCTATTAGAATTCCATTCTCATGCTTGTGACAAAAGATGTTGAAACTTCCTAACAATCAAACCTCTGTTTTTCACCAACTGGGAAGGCTAATCAAGAAGGTACTGAGAGCTTCCCTGAATGGCCTCAATTCTCAGAGTAATCAGCAACAAAGACAGGTGCTCAGCACCTCGAGGACCAGACTACGGAACAAAATATTCAGATGTGCCAGCTGATGTTTGAACAGACAATCTTTGCTGTCCATTTCAAGGTTACTTGGCTATTTAACAGACAAATACACCTCCGATAGAGTTGCAAGTGCTTCCAGCTCCGAAATTCAGACTACACATAGGTGTCTAAAATCAGGCATGTAATTAAGGTCTCATTTCAGAACTTTAGGCTTCATAAGTACTAGTCAGGTGTTGCAGTTCAGTACCCCTAGGCAACTGCTGATGGTAATTTGAAGATTTAAATCAGGTAATTGCAGGCACAGGAAAATCCCAACTCCCTTTCTCTGTTCTGAAAAGGGGGATGGAAATATTAAAAGCACAAGACTTTCCATAGTGTGACTCTTCACTTTAGAAAAAGACTATTTGAATAAAGTCTGATGGGATTTGGGTATCTCAACACTTCTAGGTCCTCAACAAAAGTGGAAATGAGCTTCATAATGAAAGTTCATCTATTTTTAAGGGAACTGATTGTTCCAACAAAAAGTGCCTTAACATACAGTCCAGATTTTAGATGAGAGGTGCTTTTTTGTTTGAATCAGCTCATCTGTAAAATAGATAATTCACTAGATACGCTGGAAAATCTACAATACTGTAGATATGTGACAAAACAATCTTTCAACAATGCAGCTAGAAACAATAATCAGGTATCCGAAGTTACTTTTTCAAGCTCAAACCTCACTGCAACACGCTGTCAAAGAAGTTTAAAAAAGAACAAAGAGATTTTTGGAACAAAGAGATTTAAAAAAAATTGATTCAGCTTCCCTTCAGTGCCAGAGTTTGACACACACATGATGGTTTAGCCCAAATCCAGCAAAACTTGGTGGAAAAGACATGGAAGAAAGCCAAATCCTGTTCTATTTCTCACTGTTTTACCCTGAATCAGAACAATTTATCATTTCTATCACTCCACTGTTTAGTTATTATTCATGTATGCAGTTTTAGTTTACTAAGGATTTACGTGTTTAATTATGGTCATTTCAAGTATTTATCTGGTTAAAATAAACACCCAAATGTAACCAACAAAAAATCCCTACTTAATACCCTAATTAGTGCCTAAATACCTAAGTCTAGCTTATCCTTGATTTAGCAGGGTCAGATGTCTCACCTCCTGGACACAGAGGTTTCCACTAACTGGACAGAAGGTCTGTCTTAGCATGGTTGCCAAAAATGGCTAAGGTTAGTCTAGAAGGTTCCTGCTTTGTGTTGACAATGGCATCAGAAACACCACCAAACTAGATATCAGGGTTAAATTAGGAATGACATTTAGGAAATCAAGCCCAGATTAATTCCGCACTTTTGGAGAACAGCAGGATACAGGGTTGGCGTTATGAGCAGTACAAAGTGGAAGCCTACAGCCTCCTCTTCCACAATTAACTGGCTACACTTCTCCTGTGGCCAAGCACAGCCCAAGCCTGAAGGCCAAGCTGTGTGTGCAGCACACCCCAGGCCTGAGGCTGCCCAGATGACTAAACATGGATTACTAAATTCCCAGGATCAGATAGTCTTCCAGTATGGAAGCAAAACAGTTGCACTAGAGACAGTAACCTTGTTTCTAGCAATATACAACCCCTAAAACCCTTTCTCTGCACTTGATAAACAAGATGTTGGGTTAAAAATCTGAATTTTAACTACAATGTACTGGAACACATTTTCCAAAGTAGGATCTATCAAATGATGTTACTTTTTAATTCAGGTCATCACATACATTAACAAGATAAAAATAGCAGGTGTCTTGTCTTATGAAGGACACTTCGTTTCTCCCTTCATGCTTAGCTTGTGCCTTCAGTGTTTTACAACAATCACATAAAAAACAGCACCAGAGAGAAGCACATATCAAAGACACAATTCACATGCCCCTAGAGAATATGGAAACACAAAGTTGTCTCAGAAGAATATAGAGAAAAGTCAAAGGTTTTGGTGCGCTGACAAGGACAATGCAAGAGTGAAAGAGGCAGGAGGGTACCAAAGGAAGAGCAGAGCAGGTAGCCCAGCACTAGGCTCTGACATTTGCACCATCTGGTTCCCACTCACAGCAATATGGCTGGAAACCAGGAGACCAATTTCTGCTCTTGGCACTGACCTTCCAAAGAGTTTTGTTAAGTCTCTTTTCTTTGATTAAGATTGTTCATCTGTAAAATGGGGTAATGACAATCAACTGCCACTTGATGTGCACTTGGAGCTGCTGGAATATCCACTACAGAATAACCAGGGATTATTTATTTACTTTTAGTTTAGACAGGAGAAAAACATTCTTCTCAAATGACTGCAAGAGACACATGTTTCAGGTAAGATTTTGCTTCTTCTAGGGCTTTGAACTGACAAAAGAGAGTAGAGAAGTACTAAGTTGATGATAAAACAAAAAAAAAAGACTTAAAAGAATTTATAAAAAGAAAAAAGAAAAAAGAATTACAGAAAAAAAGAAAAATAGTTAAAGAAATAAGAGCTAAAAATAATTATAAAAGAAGAAAAAAGTAAAAAAGAATTAAAAAAATCTTTTAAAAGATAAAAAAGGTAGAAAAAATTGAAAAAACTAAGAAAAAATTTGAATGTTCCAGGTATCTTTGGTTTTTCTTTTACATGACTTGAAAATTTAAATTTTTTTAAATTAAAATATACATAGATAAAATATCTAAGCAACTCTGAACTACTTCAGAGCAGAATTCATACTGAATTTTGAACACCCCCAGGCATTGCCAACTCATGGCATTGCATGTTATATGTGACTACAATCCTCAGTGTGTAACTGCTCTGGTTATGCCTTTAGCCCATGACAGTGTGTCTATAAAAAGATCTTTTGTGTGTGTGTAACAAATAACAATCTGAACAGCTCTGAATGACACAGTAATTTAGGAAAATAGATGTAAATTGCTGAAGTTTGTCATACTTCTAAAGGAACTCAGTGATCATTACAATAACAAGTTTTCACTTTCTCAAAACAAAAAGAGCAGGAAATCCTTTCTCTCATTCCTTTCACATACTGTTCATACTTTCACAGTTAACATTGAGTTTCTCCTACAGTAGAATTCTGTCTGAAAGAGATGTGCAAATGCAAGCAGAGAAAATATTTCTCAGGAGTGTTACAGTACTGTCCTTTAATGCCGGGAATGAGGAAAGATGGAATTCAGTCTTCGTTTATTGTAATGATCTGAATTTCTCACTCCATTAATATTTCCCTGATTTCTAAAGATGTGGTGTGCCAATCACTGCTTTCTGCAGCTTCTGTAGGAAATCTGTCACCTTGCAGAAAATTGTTAACAAGACAATTAGAGCTAAGACAATCAGGCAAGATTCTTCTTTCTTCACAGACCATATCAGTTGCTGATTTCCTCTCTTGCTTTTCTCTCCCTGACTTAACAGTAGCTTACACTTAAGGTGTATGTTGGGAAGGCCAAGACAGCCCCTGGGCTCATGGCTAACACAGTCAGTGATTTGCTAATATAAATACAGTATAAAGAAATTATTTTAAAATAACTTAAATCATTTTCAGTAACAATGAACACACATATATGAATCACTAAGTGATCAGACCTCTCAGAATCCAAGCATCAATCTAGAAGCTCTGTATAGAAAACAGTGTTACAGGTAAGGAGAAAGTGTCTTTTTAATACCTGACCCTGTTTCCACTTTCTGGGTATTCCCTCTTTATGTTTGACTTCTGACTGGAGCTTCTTGTACATCCATGCAGCTCTCCAGGCACTTTTGCCCAACTTGGAAAAAACCCAGAACTTCCAGAAAAATAGTTCTGGAACCAGAAGACATACCAAATTCATCAACTCCATCTGAGAATCTATCAACAAATTCAGTGAAATTCGCTTCCTTGTCAGAAGTAGCACATTGCCCACATCCAAACTACACACACCACCAATCCCCTGAGCAGCGGGCACCAGTGATACTGGGAGTTTTACATCAGGATGTGCTGCTTTAAGATTCCATCTCCATGTGTGATCAGATCTGAGCACTTTTACTCACCTATCCCAAAGAGAGATTTCCCCATGATCAGGCTGGACATACCCTGCAGGAACCCCTAGTGGTGGTGGTGGGAAATTCACCCAGAACCTGCCTGCAACCCTGGGAGACTGGTTTGCCCAGTTTGCCCAATTTTCAGTAGAAATTTATAGCCTTTTGCAGGCTGATGTGCACCAAAGTCAATGGCAATCACCACAGCTCCCCATCTCTGGCATACAGCATGCCAGCATCTAGGGAGTTCCTCCTGCAATTCCCACCCAGGGTTATTATCTTAGGACAATTCCTACCTGGGGTTCTTATCTTAGGACAAATTACCTTGTCCATCAGAGACATTCCCAAGGGAGAGGTGGGGGCATGTTTGGGGGGGAGGGACATGAAGATCTAACTGTCTTTCGTTGCAGTCACACAAATCTAAATCATTCTTTGAAGATATAAAGTCTAAGTCCAAAATTAGATTCTTATAGCTTTTCAGGAAAAAAAGAAAGGAAAAAAAAAAGGGGGAAAGAAACCCTATTTCTTATTGAGCAGAACAGGGAGCTTTTTCAGTATTTGGAATGATGACACTCCTATGCACAGAAATTTGTGACTAAAGAGCTTCCTCAGAGTACCACAAGTATTTATTTTTACTTTTTCCCAGCACAAGTGGTTCAACTATAAAATATTGGTAAACAAGTTTGTGTTTGTACTGTAAACATTTTCCTCATGAGTACCATCTGACACTATGAAGAAGCAATAGAGGATTTTTATTATGTTTAAGGATCACTTACATCTATTTCAATTTCAATAACACCTTTATGGTGCTTGTTTGAATCGGAGACTGATGGTGTAGTGTGACTACAATTCCTTGCTGAAGTTCAACAGAAGACAAAGCAGGATCATCAAAATACAATCAAGGAACTCAGTTGCTCATTTTCCTTGGATTAATTGGTAAGTTAATTCTGGTTTTAATATGTTCTCTATTATTATATTCTTCCCTACAGCTGTAGACAACTGACTGAGGCCATATCCTTCCATGAATGCTGCTTTCCTGAAGACAGCTGCAACTCTTACAAATTTTAGAGCTTCAGCTGTTTTTTTCTTCTGGATCATTTGCAAAACATTTACAAATTTTTACTAAGTTGGGTTTGTTGGCTTCTGCTGTTGTTGTTTTGATGTTTTTCACTCTCCTTTATTCTTCATTGGAATAAATCTAGACAAGTGTATCTGCAGCATCTTAAAATGCTCTCAAGAAATACTTAAATTTCAGGATTTAGTGCTGGGTTCTCTCTGTATTCTAATATAAAAGTGATATTTCTGCATGTAAAAAGAAGAACTTAGAAGCATCTCCTGCATATCTAAATTTTCTAATTCCATTTCTAACTAGGATAATGTATTTTGGGAGTCTCCTTTTGTTTTCACAGAGCAGTGGAAGATATTGTATCATTACACCACATGACCTCAAAGGTTTCATGCTTCTCTCTTTTCTCTCTAATGTATATAGTTTCTAACATTTGGCCATGTCATCTCAAATACAACTGTATTAAGAACAGTAAAGTGCTTTCCAGAGCATCAGAATGTAAACTGCAACATAAAAGCGAACCAAACTAATTGCTTGGATTTGACTGACTGTGCTCCTAGATTTGCTCAGAAAAGGAATGCTTAGTGCCTGCAATATTGTCACTTTAAACCAGACCCATGGTAATATGTGTTTTTGTATGAGAATAATACATTAAATTAATAACCACATTACAATCACATAGATTTAAAATATTGCTTACCCATGGCATTAAGAGGATTCCTTTCATCTTGAAAGAATATTTAAAAATTAAAATATGATTTCACAAGCATTAATCTGTTTCTTGTGTAGGCCCATAAGGCACATTCTAAGTGCATTAATGCATCCCTGAGCTGGTGGTTTATAGGATAAGATGAGGTTATAATGAGCAACTTCCGAACAATACAATGTACTGTGTGTGTTATTGCAATGTATCTTTGCTTGGGAGCAATCTGGAACTCTCATAAAAGAAACAACTATCAACAACATAAAATAAAGCAAAATATAAATTTTTGTAGTATTAACCTTTACAAATTAGGATTTGTATTTTATGTATTGCACCTACAGCCTCTGTTTCCTCAACAAAAATTAGTCTATGTCACATGTTCCCTTCAGAATTTTCCCACAAGTGAAAAATCTTCTTGACTGAAAAAAACCCTCTTGCCTCTTGTACTTTATAATGCATAATTGCTTTGGGGACCTCCCAAGTCTTTTCCCCAATTGAGTGGTACAGATGAGACTTCATATAACTTCGTAAGATCATCAGTGGCCATTTAAGAGCTACATTAAGGCTCCCCCACGGTTAAAACGATTCTGCACCTAGTGCAGCTATTCACATGTTAGCATTAAAACTTGAATATTTTAACAATCTAATGTAATATGAACTGTTCAATGTCCCTGTGACTACGGTCACAAGAAGTTCTCTCACAAATAAGGGTCTCTAAACTGCATTCCTTGTTCAAGCACTCAGCCACTGTGCTAAGGTACCAGACTGCACCATATGGGACTTTCATTTGAACAGTTCAACATCCCTCCATTTCTTTAAACAGAAGTGAAAATGCTTTTGGTGTAGAATCACAAAATCACAGACTGGTTTGGGTTGGAAGGGACCTTAAAACCCACCCAGTTCCAGCCCCTGCCATGGGCAGGAACAACTTCCAATAGCCCAGGTTGCTCCAAGCCCCATCCAACCTGGCTTTGAACACTGCCAGGGTTAGGGCAGCCACAGCTTCTCTGGGCAATTTGTGCCAGTGCCTCAGCACCCTCACAGGGAAGAATTCCTCCTTAACATCTAATCAAACCCTACTCTGTGTCAGTGTGAATCTATTCCCCCTTGTCCTGTCACTTCAGGCCCTTGGAAATAGTCTCTCTCCACCCTTCTTT
This sequence comes from Acanthisitta chloris, assembly GCF_000695815.1. NCBI lineage: Eukaryota > Metazoa > Chordata > Aves > Passeriformes > Acanthisittidae > Acanthisitta > Acanthisitta chloris. The sequence continues at coordinate 21,136 of NW_008649823.1, forward strand.
CAGGCTCCCTTCAGGCAGTGTAAGGCTGCAATTCGGGTACCCTAAAGCTTCTCTTCTCCAGGTTGAACAATTCTCTCAGCCTTTCCTCACAGCAGAGGTACTCTATCCCTCTAGCCACCTTGGTTGCCTCCCCTGGACTCACTCCAATACATCCTTCCTTTCCTGGGGATCCCAGATGCAGCACTCCAGGTGGGATCTGTGCCAGCAAAAACTGGTTTATCTGCTGCTTTACACAAAGCTTCTAGTAGGAAAAAATGGCATTCCAGGACCAGCAGCCTTTTATTGGTTTTGTTGACCGAGAAACACAAAATTTTGGTCACTCTAAACCAGAAATGTTACAAAGTAACAGTACCATAACAATTCCCTTCCAGGTCCCCTCACTATACCACCACAAGCTACTTGTATCTTTATGTCTCATTGGCCAGGACATGTGGAACTTAACTGAATGCATATTTGCTATTAATATGAAACCTTTCATACACCCAGCCTTGTTTTAAAGAGGCTTATAGAAATTATCACTGCTACCCCTCACAGAAATGACCTAGTCTGTAACAGCAAAGGAAACAAAGGCTAGGAAAAGAAACGCAAAAGAAGATGGGAGCAAATTCTTTCCATCTATAATGCTGCCTGCTATCAAGGCAGGAGTAATCCACTCTTGAGGAAGTCCTGTACACTTCCACAGCTCTACCTCCCGCAGTAAGTGCATGGTGTTCTCTGTTTAATATGTATGATTCTGCACAGGGGCTAGAGCAGTGCAGGACTCATGCAAAGGCAGAAGGAAAGTAGAGAAATTTATGCATGTTGTGCAGAGGTTACACCAAAATTTGTTACCAGAAATTTTCCTGACCTCAGCGCAAAGTGACCAGTTCATACTGTTCATTACCAACATTGCACAGTGATTCACATCTGCAACATGTGCTCAGACCACGTTGTCTCTAAAAGAGTGAGTAAACCACAGAATAACAGAATAATTTGGGTTGGAAAAGACCTCTGAGATCATTGAGTGTAATCTATGACCTAACACCACTATGTCCACTAGACCATGGCACTGAGTGCCACATCCAGTCTTTCCTTAAACACCTCAAGGAATGGTGACTCCATCTGCTCCCTGCATTTTCAAATGTCTAATTGCCCTTTCTGTGAATAAATTCCTCCTAATGTCCAACTTGAAGCTCCTCTGGCACAGCTTAAGACTATGTCATCTCATTCTGTCACTAGCTGCCTGGGTGGAGGAGCCAACCCCCACCTGGCTACAATGTCCTATCAGGACAATTTTTAGAGAATAGAAAGATTTCAGCAATATTTGTATTTTCAATTTACATTTACCATTCCTTGATGGTGCCTATGCTGACTTTATAGTTCTCATGCTACACAAATTGGGGATTACTCAGGATAAGGAAAATGTAGTTCCAACCAGATGCAGCAACTACATGCTTTCCTAAATTTTGCATCCATTTTCAAATGATGACTGAATCCTTATTACTGCCACTGCTTCTGGCTTCATATATTTTATATATATATATTTGTGAGTGTGTGTATATATAAATATATATTTAGCCATTAATGTCAGAACACATCAAAGTGAGAGGATATGACGACCCTCCCCTTCCCAGAGGGTCATCTTAACAACAGGTTCTATTTTCAACTCCTCTTCTCTGAAGAGCACGATTACCTAGGTCAAACTTCCAAAAATACTCTCTCCCTTTCCCCTCCAAGAAAAAGAGCAAGCAAGGAAGAAAGAGGAATTGAGCATGCAGAGATCTCTTGGTTCCAATGAGATGTACCCTATCAAATGAAACAGCAGATTTCCTTCTCTCAGCACAACAGGGAACCTCTGGGAGAGAGGCTGTTTGGAAGCACAGCAAACCCCAAGCACAGCTGTGAAAAAAGCCACAGTGGGCACAATCAAATCTGCATTTGCTTCACAATCACACCAGTTGCTTGTCCAGTAGATTCTCATCAAGGACTACACCTAAATATAGCATTGCCTTCAGAGTAAACACCAGATTAAAATATTTTAAATGTCAAACATGTAAAATAATTATAGCATCATGCTGATTACATTTTTCTAAGTTTCATTTTCAGAGGTACAAAGAAATAATGCAGGAAGTCTCTCAAGACTTGTTGCACTGACAAACTAACACTGAGATTATAGCACCATCTACTGATTTAATTCCTCATTTTTACTTAAACTATGCTGTTTTCCATTTGAAGCCACCAAGAATAATACCAACAGAGAATAAATGTGTAGTCATATCAAATCTGTTTTTACAATGTGAGACGCAGTGGGTTTTTTTGGAAGTTCATGGCTTTCACACCTCCCACCAGCTACTCATTGAAATAAAACCAGAGGGGCACAGAATTCAAGAGGGAGAACCAGTGTAGAAGTAGCAGTTATTTAAGCATCAGTCTGAATACTTTTAGGGTCTGGGCAGATCTGTAACAGCAACAAGGCAAGATTAAGAATACCTTGAGAAAAAAAATTAAAACAAATAAAAACCCCAACAACAAAAAATGCCTCCAAGAAAATACACACCCAGAAAACCTCATACAAGAGCAGCATTTTAAAAGTGTATTTGCAATCTTTTCTAGCTGCTTTTGTGTTCTTAATCACTCTATCCTCTGTGTTCACCTCCTTCTATCTACTTCATGCTTACACTGGTTCTTCATTGTAGGCCTGCTTCAATATCTGAAGGGGAGGGGAAGTTTAGGTTAGATATTAGGAAATAGTTTTTTCCTGTGAGGGTGGTGAGTCACTGTCCCAGGTTGCCCAGGGAGGCTGTGGCTGCCCCAGCCCTGGCAGTGTTCACAGCCAGGTTGGCTAAAGCCTTGAGCAACCTGCTCTGATGGGAGGTGTCCCTGCCCAGGGCAGGGGGTTGGGACTAGATGACCACAAAGGTCCATTCCAACCCCTAAAAATCTATGATTCTATGATTTCTTCCATTTCTGAAGCAATCCAGAAGGGAATTGAGCACTGCATTCTTACACTCTAAATTATGCCTGTTTTGATACTCTAAGTCCGGTAAGCATAAGGAGGCAATTCACAAAAATAGCTATTTATCAGTAATATTGAATGACAACCTCATTTTTGGCTTGAAAGCATCAAGCCAAACACTGAGACACATCAGGAGTTACCTATGCCTTGCTGTTTGGATTTTAAATACAGTATAGACACAGAAAATAAACCTATTTGGGGAATTTGTGCAATTGCTTTTTCCTAGGTGTTATTTTTTTTGCAATGCAAATATCATGTTAGGGAAAAAAATAGATTATATTTGTCCCTAATAGAACAGTCTGTGCCAAAAGAAGCCCTGATGGTATTCACACCCTAAAAGCAGCTGTAACATTATATATGTATATATATATATAT